>NW_009920483.1:52620-56818 GCF_000696875.1 Nestor notabilis | reverse complement strand
CCAGTTCCTCACTAATAATTTCTGTAGTCTTGTGATCCTATTTCTCAAGATAGGCAGAAGAAGGAGAGCGAATGCAGAAACTGAGAAAGAAGGGGAGGGGAGATTTACTATAAAAATAAGATACAACAACACTGCACAGCTTAGAGGAACACCACCCACATTAAGCCTTGATTCACACTTCTTCAATAGCAGGTAAAAAATATGTTTGATCGCTAGACATTCTCTTTCTATACAAGGTGACAGTTGATTAAGGCTGCATTAGAGAGTTCCCAAACTCAGGTTGAGTAACCATAGCCAACTGTCAAAGCTAGTAATGAAAGTAGAGATATCACTACAATTGAGAGCAACAGGGAAATGAAGAAAACTGAATGCTAATTATTTGTGATTAGCTTCTCCATTCAAGGAAAAAAAGACAAGTAACCATTCCTCCTCCTTTAACTACCTCAGCATGTCATTCTAGCACTTTACATGAACTCTACTACTTCAAGTTCAAGCAAGGTGCATAGTAAATGAGACAAAATTTCCTGTTTAATCAGATACAGAATATACAGACAAACTGTCAATAATTTTACTATATGTTGGCCCTATGCACCATTCAAAAGATGCCAGGTCAAAATAGAACCTTGCATCGTTTGAGCCTCTAGGCTTGTGAAAAAAATCTGTTTAATGGGAACAAGATTTTCTTATTCCATGGATAAGCCTTTAACTTCCTCTTGTCCTAACTCCTCCCAAGTAGTGAAAGTACTATAACTGCTCAAATACTTCACGCTACCATCTAAACAGGTCACTTGTAAGATGCCAGACCCAAGTAAAGTCTTTGGAATCTCTGATGAGACTTTCATAAATCTACAAGTTAAAACTGTTACGAAAAGAGTTGTCAAACTCACACTTCAAGGACTTTCTTGAGACACCACAAGAAGAATGTAATGAGAACTTCCTTTGTTCATGAAGAGAACTAAAGGATGAAAAAACTGACATTTGAAAATATATCCAGTTCAAATGAGCACATGAGGCAGCTTTTGGCACATACTGAGAAACTGGGAGCAAGAGAAGGGAAACAAAGCGAAACAACAAACCTTGAACATATATACAGTACTAAACTAAGTGTAAAGCCTCACCAACCCTATAAAAAAATGCATCTTGTGGAAAGCATGATGCATACAGCAGTGTCAATATGGGCATTTGTAATTCAGTCTAACAGGTGTGAATAATATACTACCAATAGAAAAGAAGACTTAGGGGAGACCTTATCACCATGTTCCAGTATTTAAAGGGTGGCTACAAAGAGATGGAGACTCCCTTTTTACAAGGAGTCACATGAAGACATGAGGAGTGATGGACAGAAGTTACTCCTGGGGAGAATCTGACTGAACAGAAGGGGAAAATGTTTCAGTAAGAAAAACCAGGCATTGGAATAATCTGCCCAAGCGATGGATTCCCAAACACTGGACACTTAGGATTCAGCTGGACAGAGTGCTGGAACATCTAGTCTAGGTCATGCTTTGCCTAGAAAGGTGGGACCAGATGATCCTTGAGGTACCTTCCAACCTGGTGCTCTGTGATTCTGTGATACAGCAAAAGGAGAATACACAGCTACCCCAACAGATGTGCACAGCCATTTCCCACCATTTTTGGCCTATGCTAAATTTCAGTCAAGTCAGAACAAAACCCTATACTCAGCAGTGGAAACACTATTCTTTTACTACTGTATTGGATGAAATAGAGAAACATGCTAAGTAGATTGCAGGGAAAGAAGCAGGTTTATCTAATATACCTTCTAAAGTACCATTTGAGGTATTTTAGCTAGCCCATAACTAGTTCCCTTAGCTATCAGTTCTCACCACATGAAATATTGAAGCCACAAGCTATTTCTCCCTGATATACACCACAAGGAATCCTAACTATTACAAATCAGCTAGCATTTAACAGAGGCTGAGCCTTGCATCAGTTTGAAGATAAACACTGGGCAGCAATGCCATTGGTAACCGATTAGATTTAATCATCTTATACTGACACCATCATCTTTTATTTCGAGAGAAGAAAAAGTTCCAAATCGAGACTGAACTCCAAAGTACACGTACATGAATCATAGCTTATTTTTAATTTCTTTTGGATAAACAAAGGTTTTAATTATACAGGTCCCTATTTGTTCTGTTTGTTTTCTAATTAGAGAAAAATGGCAAGTGTCTCCCTCTGAAGAATTTAACAATACATTTGGACAGACACATATATTTATTTGGAGACTACACAATGAATGAAATCCCATTTGCACTTAACAGAGCAAAGTTTGCCAGAATTCCATATGTGAGCCAAGGCTCCACACTCTGCTAATGGCAAAATGGCTGTCCCTGCAGCCGAGCACTGGATTATGTATTTTCCTCTTGGCAAGTTTAAGCCTGGAAACACCCACAACACCTGTTGTTTATTATAAATGGCTGTATTGAAAATAGACATGTTCCTACTGTGAAAATAAAAAAAGGGAACGAAAGAAGTGTGTGCATGGGGAAATTATGGACAAAGATGGCAACTGCCAACCCCGACCTGATCCTGCTCAAAGTACCTAACTGCAAAGTGCATTTACATAATAACTTTCACCTAAAAACCTCAAAACACAAAAGCTTTCTGGAAGGATAGTTAAAGATTATTGTTAAAGCAAAAGGAGATGAGGGAACTTATGGAGATCAGGAAAAAAGCCAAGAAATTTTAATTCTAGTGACAAAGCAAATGACCGGAATTCTTTACTTGGTTAAATCTGAACTAACACATGTGGTTCAGTGAAAATTCTCTCCATGTATTTAACCAATTTATAACTAAATTCAGTATTCTTTTCTGCAAATTGTGTGTAGTTTCTTTCCACATACTACTTGCACAAGAAGCATAGAATATTGAAACACTACCAAGTAACAAGGAGATGGAATGGAAGCACCTTAAATAATTATCTATTTGGTGGGGGGAGAGGGAGGGAAATAAAGAAAAAAAGGAAAAAAATAAAAATCAGTGAACATCTTCTACAGCTTTTACCAGTAAATACAATGAGATCTAAATCCTATGGCCTCTTCCTATTCCCATTTGTTTAGACTGAGTCATTTTCCTGTATGATTCCCGTATTCTATCCTCTTCTCTGAGGAAGCTATGTCCCAGCTTTGTCTTGAGAAAATCTTTCTACAGCTGATATACACAAATACATTGTTTTCCTTTTGTCTGCAGCTTTTTGAGGTGATAATGGAATTATGCTGGTATGAATTTTAACTGTATTAATCCCTACCAATAGGATACTGTGATCAGATCATGGGTCCTGATCTTGCTTACTCCCTTTATGAAATATGTCAGTGAGCATCTCTTTCAACAACTCTGTTTACGTAAAAAATAACAGCACTAACAATTATACTGCAGAGCAGATACCAGTTATTTCTTTCACCTTGCAAACAGCATGACGGGATGTTGTTCCTATCCACAAACTGCACCTCTTACAGCACACAACCTACTCTCTCAGGATCTTTGTGATTAAGTGAGGTATTATCATATTCTAATTGTGAGAAACAAAGGCACAGAAAAAAAGCATCCATAGGAAATCTCCAACAGACATCAAAAGTTGACCTTCAAAGCCTATCAAATATCCAATATGTAAGATTTCCCCCTCTCTCTTTTGGCAAGTCACGTCAGTAAAAGGAATTTTGCTGGTTTTATTAAATGGGTCTTGACATTCTTAATGGATTTAAAAGGTCTTACTCATTTGTAGTCAGCCTGGGACGGGGTCTATTAGCCTCAGCCTCCTGCTTAATAAGCTGGACTTCTACTTCACAACTTTCTTTTTCCAGTCAGCTTTCCTATCCTGCTTCCAAATGAAACCATGTTTTCCCCACTTTTCATACCCTACAACCAAGCATCCCAATGGACAATTCACCCTTCAACACATTTTTAATACTTTGTCTCCTCCAGTGCTCACGGTGCATTTTCCCATTCTAAAACTGACTTTTCATTTCTCTAAACCACCACAAAAGGAAGCCAACCTATTGTATGTGTAGTTTTGTATAACTCAGCTTTGAGTCTGGCTTCCTCACCCATCACCTGAAAGGCAGACCTGCTCAAAGCTGTCAACAGAACAAAGTCAAGCTGAGCCGTGCCATGATTTATGCAGGTAGGGCCAGACCTGTCAGTTCCGCTGGCATGACAGCGGGGAGGAACAGAGGGGCACAAT
>NW_009920483.1:29588-52589 GCF_000696875.1 Nestor notabilis | reverse complement strand
CCTGCTGAAAGTCTGGATCCACCACATCGCAAATTCAACACCAATTCCAAAATGACAGAATGCACTTTGTAATTCAAAAAACACATTTCCCTAACACAACAGCAGGACAAATAAATTGGGAGACAATCTATATTAATATTGGAAGCCTAACAGCAGACTGCTTATTTTACCCATTTAGATTCCAGACAGAGGCTAAAACATTTTGGTTAAACAGAGGTACAATAAAGAAAACACACAGTTTGACTTATGATTTAAAGAGAAATCACATGTATTCAGTTATTACTATTTATTTGGCATTTCTCACAATTCTGTTAGAATCTAATACCTTCAAAAATCAGAATACACCTTGACAAAGCTACCTGCATTTCACCCCAAGCAGGATTTATGTGGATGAAGTTGTACCTCAATTACGAAATTATTCCTTTGTTACCAATTTCTCAGCATTACCCAAGTCACCTGATGAAAATCAGTATTTAAGTACTATGGTGATCTATATTCCAGCTCCTGTCATAACTGATAAAACATGTCATTTGGGAAAGGGAAAAAAAGAGCTCCAGTCAGCTGCTAACACACTAAATAAACTAAATGCAATATTTTGCCTTGGTGATGCACTTTTGCTTATTCTCACAATTAACACATACATTAGCAAAATGGATCCATATATTATGCTTTCAGACATCTCAAACTGAAGAAAATATCTCATTCAATTTATAAATGTAACCGGTATTTCAACTGTAAATAACACTTGTATATGTAGGTTACCACTCCACTTGAATTGGCATATGTGCACTTGTGGGCACTTATTTGTGGAAGTCTTGCAAGACATACTTGTAGAACTGAGCTAACCAAAAAGAGTTCATTGGTCTGTCTTCAGTAGGAAGAACACTTCATGGATATCATAGACACTCATTAACAGTGTGACCTGGTTTCAGCTGCTTAAACCACAACAGTGCCAGGCTTTTCACTAAGTTGTCTTGATTTTTTTTTTTCATTTCATGTTTGGCACTCTGTTAAGACTACAAGCAAAATATCGATAGCAGCTACTTGAATTCCCAGAATCAGCTTAATTTAAACTAGCTTTAATACAAGGGAAATTATTGGCATTAAATATTTGGAGAAACATAGGAAAGATTCTTCAACATCGTAAGTTTCCTTAACATGATCTGTTTATAAGTGAAGTAACTCATGCACACAGGATGCACACACGAATCATAGAAAGGTAAGAAGAGAACTAGAATGGCTGGTTTCAAGTTGCCAAAACCAAGAGGAAGGTAAAAAATGCCATCATCACCTGTCCTTTTCGTTATCAACGAATCATGTCTATAGCAGTTTCTTTCTTAGCATTTTGCTTGCAGCTATTTGTTAGATTCCTCCCTCACTCAGTACACACACTCCCTGCTATCAGACTGTAACTATAAAATGAAAACTCACTGTAGGAAAAAAAAAAAAAGGGCATCTAATTGCTCCCTTTCTTGGAGGTGCATCATTCAGTTCTCTTGTATGACTGATACAATCTGACATGAGTATTGTAATTCAATGCATCAACTAGAAAATGCATAAAGACAGCTTTCCTGAAAGGGCAGCCACATTATTTTTTCAGAGTACAAGAAGGGAATAGTAAGTAAACCTAATGTACGCCTTATCTTTATCTTGACAGGAGGAATATATAAAACATACAACAGCAAGCAATATTGTGTATATCATTATACACACAAATTTAAGTACCTATAAATGCAGACAACAGTCTGATATCCTGTCAAAGTAAGAAACCTGGATCTTAGAAATAGACAATATGTGGTGGAGTTGCTTTTTATTTTTTAAATTAATGATGTGGAGATTATATATAAAAGCCAGGGGAAAAGTGCTTTTTTGCAAGTAGTGAATATGTATTGCTTATAGTATTTGCTGAAGATTATGCTTTCCTATGAGCAATTCAATTTTTACCCATTTACTCTACCTACCGAATAACATCAAACCTAAATGAAGACTATCTACCGCTAACATACAAAAAAAAAAAAAAAAAAGCATTAAGTTGAATTGAAACATTCAGGGTTTTCTCATTTTATCCCTTATTTCCCTTCTTCATGGATTTCTGAGCTATACAGGTGTTAGTAAAATACCAGTGTACGCCACTCTGGACTGTTTTGCTAACTGAAAGTCTAAAAATAAAATGCCAAAGCAAATAAGTAACAATGTGAGACAGAAAGACATGACTTTTTTCTTCTAGTAGAAGCAAAGCGGCTTGGTTTTGGTTTGTTTGTTTGTTAAGGGCTCTTCTCTGGACATGTTTATGAAAATTAGACATGAAAAGCCAGACACCTAAAAGCTAAAATTACTATGATTCTCAAGTAGAGTTGCTGGATATTCTGCTTTCTTGAACAACAGCCCACTAAGAAAGTCATCTGCCTTTTTTATTTATTTAAGAGTTTTATATTTTTTTATATATGTTTTGTGTGTGTGTATATATATGTATATACATACATATATACACAAAACATATATATAAATAACACAACACCATAATAACATATATATATAAATAACACAACACAGTCATGGGATGCTTCGTACTTATCCAACACTCAAAGATGCTCACAGGATCACTTCAGATGATTTTTCAGATGAAGCAGAGTTGGCAAGCATGTGTGTGTGGGTAAGCTGGCACTCCATTCTACGTATACCTGATCTCTTCACATATGGATAAACCCAATCTTTTATATTTCTTTACTTTGTTCTGAAATAAGCACCAGGTCATGAATCTGCAAGTAAATGGTCAACTGCTATTCCTCAGCTAACATAGAAAGTCCACAGCATTTTATTTTACTGTAAATTATCATGATAAGGAAAGGGCAAGTGCCTAAAGTCATTACTCAGCCTGATAAAAGAAATCAAACCTCAGTATGATTGAATGACAACATACTCCAGTTCATCTCTTCCCTGGAATCCATCAACCTCTTTTATACAAGAGCTCTAACAGATTTTTTCATTATTTTTTTTAATCTAGATACAAGGTTCTTTTATTATCAGTTACTCTATCACATGCTGCTCTAAAAAATGTACTCTGCACACAGCCAGTAGTTAGAGGGCTCACAAATTAAATGGCTATCTCGTTTAGTGGCAATAAAATATCACTATGGAAAATAAAGAGGTTGTCAGTGATAGAAATATAAAATTCAACAAGATACCTGTTGACTGTAATAGATGAAGACTTAAAAGCCATACGTGACAGGAAGGGAAAAAAGAAGCACCAACTCTCATTGATAAGTGAAGGCTGTGGTTTACTACCTTTGCAACCCCTTCAGTAGCATCTTACACCTCAAGAAATCCAATTGAAGTGAGCAGAGAAAGGTACTGTCAGTGCAACTACGGGTCAGAGAAGACTCAACAGAAACAAATGCTGAACTGGAAAAAACACAGCATTGTGTTATGCCCGTCTTCACTGACATACCGTGCATCTACTCTAACTAGAGAAAATACAATCCTGTAGTATCAGTGGTTGAAATTAGTCATGCCTTAAATTTACTTTCCTACATAATTTATTATGAATATTAAGCATCTCTCTATTCCTCCCTTTTCTCTACCCTTCACACAATGGATGCACTTTTATTTGCTCCCTGTTATTCTAAAACCAAAGTGAGAAGTGTATACCAAAAAGTAAGCAGAAAACTGCACAGCTATGCTTATTTATTAATAAAAATTAAGAGATGGCAATATGATATAGTGAACACATGATGCTTTAATAGAGTAGCCTTGGGCAGCAGTAGTACATGAATAGTGTACACCTCTTTTAGTCAAGCAATTTATAATACATTGCTCAGGTCCTATGGGATCTCAGAGCAGCTTTTTACAGTCAATTCAGGGAAAAGAAATACAAAGGCTTTTTGCAGATGTCTGTAACACTCCTCTAAGTCCTAAAGTGGTAAGTGCTCTGCTTATCCCCACCCAAAAAGACTGTAAGAAATAGAACAGTAACTGAAAATTCCCAATATTGTTGCCCTCACTTTTACTCCCCACCCACCTGCCACTCAAGCAGCCATCAAACCAGTTGCAAAGCTTGTTCCTGACTTGTGAGTGCAGCCAAACAAGCCCCCAAGAACTCTAAGGCAGAGAACAAGGGTTTTGTACCTTCCCTGTTCCCTTGTGATACAGAATGAAGATAAGGAACACTCAAGCTACTAATTCTTATAGGTTCTGTTTATTTGTTCTGAATTTTTCTTTGTTACACTCTTTAATGAGTGAGCATGGGAAACAGCACACAAGAAATAATTTGAGTTTAAGAGATCTGAGTTAAAATTGGAGATGAGGGACTGGACACTATATTCACAGACACAAAAACCCCAAGACAAACCTATTCTTAGATATATTACGCATACCTTAGATCTCCAATAGACCGATTTCTTCAAACCAGTAACAGCTCACCTCAAAGCTACACTAATTTTCTGTCTCTCACTATTTTACACAGTTTGAGCATACCTCCTTCTTGGGGCCAGGCCATGCTTTTGGAGAGCTCCAGCACCACCTCCCTACCCCACTGGACAGCTATTGCCACTACTTCACCACTTCCCTTCGTTTCCCAAGTCAAACCGCAATCACAGCCCCTCAGGATTATGTCAATCCAGTAAACTAAAAAGGCCTTGCAGGTACAAGCACTGTCCCACAGCCACTTATAATGTCAATCATTCAGCTGCACTTATGTCAAGTAGCTTGCACTTAAGTCACTACTTACATCAAGTAGTACAACAACTGGTCCTGGTTCAAGGAACAGGAAAGACAGGAACTGCATCCACCTGGAAATACAGACGACACTGCTGTGGAGCATTTGGCTTTACAGTACTGATTTGTTCCATTACACTCAGCCTCAAGATGTGGGAATAAGTGCTGTCCCTTTTTTATTTCCAAATATAGGCGTAGCCTCATGGTCTCTGAACAGTAAATCAGCTATTGCAATACTATTATCTGGAGTTATGTCTGGCTACCTCCATTTATGTTAAAGACATGCAGGAGTCATCAAATGCACAAAGGACTTTCAGTTACAAGCTTGCATTCAAAGAGATCACTGCTTAAAATCCACAGTGTACAGAATGACAACAGTTTAAATATTTAATTTTGCACTAAAGTCTGCCTCTAATAGCAATACGAGCTCTAGTACAGCTACCAACCACTGAATGTATGAAAAATCATGTTCGATAGCATACAAGCCGAAGTTATAGAATTGAAGTTCCTTAGACGTTATCCAGTCCCAAATGAAACAAATAGTATTTAATAAATTTAATTTTCAAGGTAACTGATTTTGTAACCTTCCCTAGATTATTTTTAAACAACAAAGCTGGGGAAAGGAATAAAATAAAAATCAAGGCTTAATTTGATCATTTCACCACATTTCACTTTACTTCGAGCATGCTAAAAAGGAAAGAACAAAGATACAAATCCTGATACTGTTTCTTTGTAAAACAAAGATATTTTGTATTAATAATTTAGCTAAAATATTCTTTGTCTCTTCTAAAGCAGGAAACCCTATGATTTTTATATTTTTTTTTATGGTATTTGGCAATTAAAATTACTCTTCCCCAAAGCCTTAAAGATTTCTTTGTTTCTCCTGTGCAGGTGAAATTTCCATAAGGAAAATAGTTACTCACAAAATTCAAGATGATCTGTACTACATTCCAGAGACACTGAAAATTTTTTTTCATTAAAAGAATTCAGCACTTCCTACACCCAGTACATCCACAGAAGCTGTATTTCACACATCAGTTTTTGATCATAATTTATGCACAGACTTTGCTCTTGCAATAGCTCCCTACTAGAGACAAATAAAAAAGCCTTGCAATTTCACCACTGTGGAAACATATGCTTGATTTAAATACTCTAACCCACACACACTCATACCTATAGCAGTCCCAACATGACTCCTTCGGCCTGTTTGACTAAATGGAATAGAAAAGTCATTTGTATCCTTGCCTTTATGAAGTAGTCCTTTGCAAGTACAAGTTCGAATAATACAGTAGAGAGCTTCAGCTTTAAACAATTTACATAGGAACAGCAATATTGTACCAGTGTACCTGAGCCATTTTAAGATAAGAAAATCCCATCCCTGTGTGGTTGAACAACAATGCTAACATCTTTAAGCCCTGAAAAATATAACTCAAATCTCCCTTTAAAAAATAAATAAAAACCAGCTAGAGAGAGAATAAGCAAGTTAATTGAGCTTTAATATACCTTAGTTCATGGTATATATTGTCAATCTTATTCAAGTGTGGCAACAGCTATAATTTAGAGACAAGTAGGTACTATGAGGTTGCCATCACTGTCTTCTCTGTTGCCTCCTTGATTCACAAACTGAGCTCCTAATTTCTTCTATACACCACATGCACTGGGACTGTTCTCAGCTCATAGCAGAGATAGGAATTGGAAAACGAGGAGATGCACTGAACAGTCATCTAAGGGAACACTAAAGCAATGATCACAAATCATTTCCAGGACCTAACTTTAACAAGTCAAATTCTTTTCCTTCAATCCTATACTATGTACCAATCACCAAAAAAAACCCCAAGCAAGTACTCATGCATGAATTCTTTGCAGAAGCAGTATCTTTTAAGTCACTCGTGCCAATTCACGCTTTCCTCAGACTTCTCTAAAGCAACAGAAACTTCCATTAGCTGAAGACACAAGACCCTGGAGGTAAAGAATACTGCACACAGATTTACCTCCATCCCATACCTTCTAACTACTGTAAGAAGAAAATTTGTGTACAACATTTGTTTTAAAAGGTCCTGAAGGTATCTAGCAACTTAAAATCCATTGCCAAATTGTTCTAGCAACAGCAGGTCCCTCCGTTCAAGTAAACTCATATTACAACAGGTCAAAGTAATGGGTTAACACACAAATAAATCAACATTCAAAAAGGATGAAAGTTTTTGAAATACTGTAATATTTTAACAAGCTCATCAATGCACATATGGTACGTGCAGAAAACAGATTCAAGTTTGTCCTTTTAGACATTCTTTTCTAATACCTCCTGACGTATGCTAGCAGGCCCTCCAAATATTAGTTTCTGAAGAAAACAGATTTCACTTTATGAATATATTTCTGGAATCAGAAAAGTGTAAAACATCAAAGACTTATCATGTCACTAACACGTCTGTCAAAAGATGATGCAGAAATTGTTATTACAGTGCATTGGCACGTTTAGTTCAGTTATAATGAGATGAGGCTTTCATCATTTCCCTTTTGGAAGCAGTTTCATCATTTGCTGAAATTTATTTAGATATTTTTGTCTTAAAATACAACATAAAGTCTTTTTTTCTTCAATTTTTCTTTGCTGCTCTCAGGATTTTATTGCTTCTATCATTCCTGGGTGTCTGCAACACTCAATCTCTTGCATATGGCTATATATCCACTGGACTTCTTAGAGCAAGTATCTCAGCTACTGTAGATACCTGCGGAAAAGTTTAGATCAAAGCCTGCTGAGTATTTTACCCATTTGTATTATATGTGCCCTTTCAGTCAGAAAAGAAGCCAAATATCTCTTTTTGTAGTTTTTTAGAACACTCTTTCTTCACAAAGAAGTGACAGAGTCAAAAAATCAGATTAATGCAGTGATTTGGCTAAGTATGGCAATATTAGGACTTATACTGCAGCATTTACCTTGAAGAGATTTTCACAACAGACAAGCTTTCATTCTTGACCTACCATTTCATTAGCACTACCTGTTGTAGAATCTACTGTTTTGAACAGCAGCATTTAAAGGCTGCAAATTGAAGTGTAAAAAACTTAACACAAAGCAGCACATCCAGTGGTTCACAAGCTCCACAGCAGATGTACTTCAGCATTCCCAGGATTCATTTTTATATGCAGTATCTAGGAAAAAGCTTTGCCAGTCTTATGAGGCTGTTTTTCCTATAACCTGTCTGCATTCTTTCGCAAGGATTGCTTAAATTCTACCCTTCAAGCATGATTCCAATATTGTTGCCAAGATGCACAAAATTCTTTCTCATCCTCCATTTCTCTTATCACAGAATTTCTGTAGACAATCTTCAGCCAGCACTGCTGGCATGATGTCTTTTGCTTTCCAATTACATTCTTCAGCAACACAATAGAATACAGCCCCACAGATGAGTCACAGCTGTGCTTATTGTGGTACCGACAGCTATCTTATGAGGCTATCATCAGTTGACACAGATACTAATCTAACAGGATATTGGCAATGTGACCTGCAGATATACTGAGCTTTGACTTACTCCTGAAGCAGCAGCGACATACAAAAAAGTGATAAAAAATATTTTTGTGGAACCAGTGTGCAAAAAGCCTTCCCATAAACCATTGCCTTGCTGATGACCTTGAGTCTTTCCAGGCTTCTCTAAGCCTTAATGGAGAAGAGTCCTGACCCAGAAGAATGAAAAGCACTATAGTAGAAGTTTTCCATTCCCTACTTACTATAGTTAGTGCCTTAATGAAAATCATGCTTGGAAGTACTTCAAATTCCTACCGTGTACAGCCATGTCGTGGATCTTACTTAATACAGTACTGACTTAGCAAAAGTATCTTTATGTCACTTACTGAAATGAAACTTCCTAATTTAACAGTCTAATTACTCCTAGATGCAGGTAGTGTCAGAAATAGAGTTAATCCAAACCCTGACTAATATAAAGAACTAACCACTCATTTTATCAGGGATATTTAACAGCTCTCACATACAAGACTATTTTTTATCTTGCCTTTTGTTTTAATCTTTTTGTCATCTGCAGATCATCAACAGAAAAAGCCTGATTCTTCACGAAAAGATCATCTATTACTCTAACTCCTTTTGTTGGTCTGCAGGCTACTGGTGTAACCCAAGTCATTGAAAGTAAAGTAGAATAAATCAAATGGAAGTTTACTGCTATATAAAGAAAGTAGCTTTATATACAGGTCTCCACATTTCCCAAAACAATGCAAAGCAAAATTAGTATGAGGTCCAGTAAGAGGTCACTGATTTTGCAGATCTGAACCCGATACACTAACAGAAGCAATAATGGCCCTAACACTGAGTGTATTAACAGCTTTTAAGAAGCATTGACAACTTCCACTCATCCCCTAAGCCTAAAGCTTTGTTGTGCTACCTGAAACAATAATGTCTTGGAACTGTTCTATATAAATGGTTATTAGGAAAAGTCTCAGTATAGAGCTTGAAGGTGACCATCTTTCAGTCCACAGGAAAGAGAACAGAGTCAGACCAGCACTCACAGGAAACTAAACTGTAAGGAGCCCTTAATACTCTTCCCCTTAATATTCATCCAAAAGAATTTGTAACATTTCCAATTAAATCTCTGCCCTTCATACATATGACTTACTGTATACTCCTTGGAGTACTGAACTGCGCTTTTTGGGGGACTTTGAAAGCACCTCTCATGCTCTGCCAAGTACTGCAATAAATTATAACCGGCCTGAGATTCTTTAAATGCACATTTTTTTGGCTGTCCCCATCCACATTAAGTAACTGCAGTCTATCATGTCTGTTTCATAGCATCTGAGCACCACGGACAAGTGAATAATTAGCTTCAACAAGAATAGCCAGATCTATGTTAGGAAAAATTTAACTCCTAGAAAGCTCAGCAACTCAAGAGATGGATTTCTCTCTTCATGCAACACTAATCTCAGTTCATATTTCCCATGTAGTTAAGACAAATTGGTAAAAACGGACATGATTTAATTAAAATCTGAAGCCTTCACAGTGCTTGTCTCCTAAATGAAATTTCTAATGAAAATGAAAAAGACTATTTCTAAAAACTGCAAGCACTAGATTTTTTTTTTTATTATTATTATTTAATAAATAACTTATGAATAGAGTCTTCCTTGTAGTAATAGAGGTAGCAGGAACCACAATTTTCAGGATCCTCCCCCCCACCCAACACAGGAGGCACATTAGCAGAGTATTACTCTATAGCTCTATAAAATCCACCCCATGTAAAAGCACTGAATGAAGGGTAACGGTCATTCCATGCTTCCTGAAGTAGCTGCCCAGCACAGTGAGAAGAGGTAGCCCAATATGAGACGTACTGTTTTGTCAGCATTTTAATGTAACAAATAACCAATACCCCAACAAGGAGTGTTAGTGTTAGTCCTGTGAAAGTTCTGAAGGTTGAAATGTTTCATTTCCTGGCTGCCTCCTCCCCTGAGGGATACCAAATACAAATCAGAAGGAAAAATATTCCCCCTCCCCATGTTAATCATTGTTGCATTGCAGATCTGAAGTTACATTTCTTTTAGCACACAAATACAGGCTGACTTCTGGTTTGTTGTTTTCTTTTAATGCTCGCACAGACATAAACCCAGTACCTCAGGGTACGGCTTCTGAGCAGCATATTTTTTAATTTTCTTCTTTGGTATGGGTGCACTCTTTGACTTTGTAAAACATCAGTTAAAAACTGCACTCCCAGGACTTCTGCAGAATGTAACACTGAGCATAGTTACACAGAGAGCATTCAAGAGAAAAACACCTCCCTCTGCCAACACTAGCACTCCGAGATTTATATCCAGGTTCAAACAATATCTCCTACAGGGAAATGTGCAGGCCATGGAAGTTAACGTATGAAGTGGAAATAAAGAGAAAGAGAACCCCCAGCATAGAGAGCCTTTTATCATAAATCACCAGCTACAGTAAGAATGCAATATGAACCCTCCTTTTATTAAAAGTCTCTAAGCATTCACAACTTCATGACTACAGTAAACTGTTTGCAAGTAAAGGACATTACAAAAAGGTCACTAGCTAGTACTTAAGTATGCACACACAGATTGTTTCAGAGTGCAACATCAAACCTGCACAGAATTAATGGAGAAATAAGAAGAAAATGAAGCTGAAATATAAAGCCAGCAATTACCTTCTCTCTCACTCACCTTCACATGCATGAACTGAAAGAATGTTATAATTAAAAAATACCTACTGGTTTCCGCTTCCAAAAAGTGTCAAGCAGAAGTTACCAAAGTTACTTTCGTTTGTCCTGTCTCAGCTCACCAGTGGGCCACAACTGCATCCCCATTTGAGGGCCTTCCTATTAAGCCATCCATATACTCTCATGCTAGCAGATAGCCGTCTGTGATACAGCTGCTGAAATAATCTTCTCCCATGTCAATAGCTCTATTGCCTTTTAATTCTTTCTTTCTACCATAATCTCTCCTTTTTCCTTCTCTTCTCCTGCAAGATTGTTTTTCCCTATTCTTCTTACACTATGAACAGCAGCATTTGTGACCTCCTAACACTTCTTGCAAAGTTTTTTGTTTCCAATCTCCTTCTACCTCAATTTAATTCAAATAACTTATTTTCCCATCTTCCAGAATCCCTCACTACTAATCTAGCATACCTTGTGCCTATCAATCCCTACTTCCGTCTAAAATTCGGTCTTTATGTGGAACTTCTATCTTCTTACTTGTCAAAGAACAAGACCCCCAAATGAAGTTCAAAACAGAGAGGCAGGCAGGTTCGAAATAGCTAAAATATTTGATCCTTCACACACCTTTTAATTAAAGTATAGAATATTTCAGCACATAGTTTTGCAGCTGCTAAAAGCTTACACAGGCTCAACTACCTTTTCTTTCCACAAATTTTCCATTAAGGGCTATTAAATACAAATGCAAGCCCTCGAGCTCAAGAAGTCCTGAACCTGCAAGTTCCTGAAAGCAAAAGGTATTATGGGAAAATATTGTTGCTGTTCAATTCATTTTTACATTTTTCCATCCATTGCTGGCCACTAGAGGAAATAGCACCCTCTACTAGTTACAGGTTTGGTTTGGTCAAATAAATACACAGATTCTTACCTTATTTTAAGTTGTGTTTCCAGAGGAAATACCAATCAAGCAATCATGCTCTCCATCTGTCCACCTGCCAGTACTTCATGTCCCAGTACAATTTTGGAATCAGCAAGTTAGTTTCAACAAAGGTTTCAGAGATTATTTAGTTCTTGCAGGTTTTGTGAAAATTTGCCTGGTGGGTATGAGAGACCCGGTATCTGTTGCTGCCCAACCAGCACGCTTCCAGCTCCAGCCAGTGTTGCCATCCCTTGCCACAGAAGGACAGCACGGAAAGCAGGAGCAGAAGCACTAAAGTTACTCTGTTATCACACTGGGTGTGGAAACTATGAAAAAGGAGACAAAAAAAGGAGGAAAAACCTACTTCCATCATTATTCCACATAAAGAATTCATTTCCAGGTCAATCCTGTTAAACTCTATGACTACATGAAGAGACATGGGTATTAGAATAACCAATACTGAGAGAAATTGAAATTACATCTATATTCATTTCTAGCAGCCCAGCTAAAGATCTATTTCAGAGTTCCCAAGACATTTATTATTAGAATTAAATGCAAACTAAGAAAATAAAGTAATTGCTTTTCCCAGCTAGTTTCCTTCCAAAGCATAAAAACAAAACCAAAACCCAGCCCAAATGGCAATTCTATTGCAATACAAAGTGATAGAATTTCAACATCTGAAAAATCAGAAGATTCCATATCTAAGTCTGAATCACCACTAATGATAAAACTAAAGTATTTTAACTAGAAAAGTCTTCACTCAGTTTTTGATACTGTTAGGTATTATAAAGTAAAAAGCCAAAGGAGTAAACTGTTCTTTATTTAATGATGCTGTACTTTACATGCAAAAGCACAGTTCTGTTTTTTGCAGGCCACCAATAACAGAAAACACATGCATTATTGATTAGTTGTCATCTTTTGAATTAAAAATAAGTGCTGAAATTGTCCACACAGTTCCTATGAATTTGAACCTTTTTCACATCACTGTAAATGCAAATCTGTCTTTTAGAATGGAAAAGGAAAACCCAAGACTTTTATTAGAATTACATTTTTGTAGGGGATAAAAAAAAAACCCAACCCAAAACAAGTGACTTTTGCAAGTGACTTAGTTTCTGGTGGCAAGTTGATTTTTTAAAGAATATATAGGTAGCCAAGGAGTTGTAAGGATGAAAAAATTTGCAGAGAGCACAGGTATTAGCTCCCCAGCCTCCCAAATCCACAAAATATCAAATTGTATTTCACAGTAGAAGATTTCCCAGCTCTCTTTTTTCAAACTAAGCTTCTCTTTGCACAGGAGCTTCCTACTGTCAAATTATACAGACCCTAAACCACCTTCCTGGTTCCAGTAAACCTCACATTCCAGAAGTGCTTCTCTCTGTCTACGTGCTGCATATGGAGCCTGTGCGTCTAATTAAGGACACTTGATAATGTGACACTCAGAAGTGTTAAACTGCTTGACCTTAATCCCTAGTAAGGGCTCTTGATTCCAGGGCTAAATGCAGCTGGAGTTGATTAGTGCCAAACATGGTTCCAACTGAACTACAAAAATCCTTTTTGCTTTCCCTTCCTCTCTTCACTCCCCTCTATATACACCTGCCACAATCATTGCACTTCCTGCAAACACCCTTTAACCTCTTAAAACTCTTTTATCCTCCCTCACAACCCACCTCTGAGGTCTCCCCACTGCAATCCCATGAAATCCCACATCTACATACTATCCCTGCACTACACCCAAACTTCCTTCCTCTCACCTGAAGATTCCTTTCTGCCTTTAATAATACCTTTTAAGCTTTTACTCACTCCTATGCCTACAAATGAAGGCCTTTTTTTAGCATCGTGCCTATTATTCGCCATCCACTGAGGAATGAACACATTTCAAGAAATCAAGAATGCATGAAAAATTCATTCATATATTTGTACAAGTCTTTTATGACACAATTATAAATCCTTGATTTGCCATATTTTAGAAACTGTCCAATTAATAGCAGAAATCCTAATTTGTAAAAAGCAAATTGACCTACTGTACTGTTCAAGATGGTATCTTTATTTAGAATGAGTTTAGAAAGAAATACAGAAGGATGTCTAAAAAATAGACAATATACCACTGGGAGATGTTTTATTCATGGAGACTCTGTGAAAAGAGGACTGAACATTGAAGATGACTTAATTATAATCTTGAAATTAATGAAACAATTATATCTATTTCTCTAGGCAATGTATGAACTTTTAACATCGGCTGGGCCAGTACAGGGCTACAGATTTGGGGGAAAGAATTGGAAGTAATGAGACTTCAGATCTATTCCACTTTTTTCCCCTGGATTTATCAGGTTTGTTTAAAGCAAAACTATAAAATAGTAGGAAAAAAGTTGTTTTGTGTTTTTTTTTTTAATAGAAATTCCCTGTAATTCTGCAACAGGTTGTTTTGCTTGACCTTTAGGCAAAAGTACAGAAATTCAACAGAACAGACGACTGAGAAAGTGCATTTCCCACATGAACGTGAGCACTTTAAGATGAGGGTCAACCATTTACCCACCCCAGGGCAGGTATGCAAAGAGTGGAGAGGAAACATAAACAAAGCCCCCCTCCTCTTGGCCTTCCTGTGAAAGCACAGCTGTGATGACACAAACATGAACAAAGATAAAGCAGCTGTGACCTGGCACAGGAAGAAGTACTTAATATATAGGAATAGTCAAAGTTGAACCAGTTCAGAGGCCTACTGTGGTCAAAGGCTGTTACCCAGCAATACCTATAAGACATGACAAAAGACACTCAGAAACAGTCTTCTTAATACGTTTGGAAACATTTGGTAAGAACTCCAGAGCTGTGATTGCTCTGAAAGCTACAACAAATCTGGTGCTAACACCTTCTGCTTTATTAATTACAAAGATACAGTGAGGTGATACAGTTCAACTGGAGCTGGCATTTTCTTTGTATCACTTCTACACAGAAGTCAATGTATAAAATGATTGGGACAGATAGCAGAAATTTTATATTCATTACTGTTGTTGCTTTTTATGTTTCCTTTTTTCATTTTCTACTTATTTGCTGCTGAATGATACACTGATGAAAATGAACTACTGACTTCATTTAAATCAAAGAGTTTCTATGCCATACAGTCATAGTATGGCCAAAACTACGGAGCTTGCAGCTTTGTAGGCCAATGAACACAGTACAACTGTCCGTTGTAATAGGCAGCAGGCTGCATGTCATGTTAACACAGGTCTCTGGTTTTGTCTAGTCTTTCTTGGACTGCCTGAAAAGAAGAATTGGTTTTGCCCATTAAACAGCAATTGTCTGATGACCACTGCTTCACTTCTTTAAGGCTTTGTATGACTGTGGTGTTACCTTCACTGTTATAAACATATATATGTATTTCTTTGGCTGTTAGATAGTAATAAGAAATAATTATTCTGTGCAGCATGAACTATGATCCTAGTCTAGTAATGCAAAAGAGTACAGCCATAGGCTAGTAGCAGATGCCCTGGAAGTGTAGGCACAAGATAACACGTGTGAGACTAAGCAATCACTGGTCAATTATTGGTCAAATGCAGCATGACTTAAAAAATGGGTAACTTCTAAGTAAGAATCCTCTAGATTCCTATTTAGTTTTAGGAATAAAGTTAAGAGATCGACTATTCAATTTGTGTAAGACATCATAAGTAATATACTCAGATGTGACATATTTGCAGACCAATGACAGCAGAACACAGCATAAGACGTACTTAAGCATATAAACAGAATTCATACAAAACTGATTCCCAAAGCAGAGCAAGGAGTGAGGAGACACCAAGATCATGCTGCTCCTGGTAAGGAGCGAAAGCCGTCCCTGCTATCAACATCCTCCTCCACATGAAGGACCGGGATGCTGAAAATTCTTATAACTGAGGTCACATATTGATGGATGTTGGTGCAGTCAATTTTTGTTTCCTGTATAGATCACATAGCCCACAGAGATAACAGCCTCTATGGCAAAATCACATGAATATTCTGCTTCAGCTCATGTGCAAGGAAAGAAAGAGAAAGAACAAAGGAAAACCAATCCAGCACCCATTTAAAATTTCCACATTTAACACGAGCCTGAAGTGAAACGCAGAAACGTTATTTGCTTTCTTCACAAAAAGCTGAAGAAGTAAAAGTTTACAGTATGGTTTTAAAACAAAGAATGTAAGAAACCATTTCCTTACTGACCTGCTGTCTATCAGACATTTGGGAGGTTTTTATTATAGTTTTGGCCTAACTGACCTGGAACAACTAATTAATGATTCCATGCCTTAATTTGCCCATCTACAAAACAGGCTTTCACCTGAAGAGCCTTGGGAGGTGACTTTAATAGAAGTGCAAATTCATATTGCAGGTTTACAAATTGCAATGCATTTCAAACCACTGGAATTTAAATAAGCCTTCTTCAGTGTCCAGGGAGAATTCTGGAGACGTCCTTTACTCAGAATTAGATTTCCAGCTTTAAAGATTATCACTTCAGCAACCGTTTCTATTATAATGTGAAGTGCCTTATGCTTTTACTAATTCTAAACAAGTAATTTCTTTATTAAAGGAAAAAACACTCATTATACTGCTTGAGGCACGTGGTAACACTGTAGATGAGTCTTGTCTGTCTTTAATTCACATTAGGATTTACAACTGAGCAAGAGACAGCTTAACATTTTTAAAAATCATGGCGTAGGAAACAACTTCAATTCTCGTGATGATTCTTCACTTACTACTTTGTGGGGGGAAACAAACAAAACCCACAATACATCAGCTGGGTTAAAACCTTTTCAGCTTTTACTCTGACCCAGATGTAATTTATTATTTAATGAGGTGGAAAAAAACTCACGTAGCTGGTGGAGTTACCCAAGAATTAAAAAACATAAGTAAATAAAATGTTTCAGCTATTAAAACTGCCTCAGATGTGTTCTCCAAATTAGTATGCCCTAAAAGGATGTTTGAAATAGCAACACACACCTGGCGCAGTGAAAAGAAATGCTTTTTAAACCGACATGTAATGATGTGGAAATAAAATCTAAGGTCAGTGCAGTATTTGGTATTGACTCACTTCCATCGGAAGATGACGTTCAGATTGGTTTGGGTGCCCTGGTCCTCATAGCAGATCTGTTCTTTGTAACTACTGCAGGATAAGTCAATTTTGGCAAGAGGAAAGAAAAGGTGCAAAATAAAGGGACTTAGTGGTCAATTCTCTTATGGCACCACTAAAAACAACTCCCATCTGCCTTGCAAACATTGTGCTTCATTGCAATGAAATTATTTCACCTGTCCTTCAAACTACCACATAAGGACACATTGTACCACTCACATTGCACTTATCACAGAATACTATGGGCTTGGCAGTTACTGTGGGCAGCAAATGCTCAGTAAATTGTTACCTTTACTGAAATACGGACCACAAAGGTACTGGCTATTGTGCTTTATGTTCATAGGTTTCTGACCTTCATATAGCACGCTTGGTACTGTAATCATGCAGTACTTGGAGAATGGCTTACAAGGAAACTAGTCCTGCTGCTTAAAATATCTCCTACTAGTCTAGCAAGATGTGCCACAAGCATTAAATAGCAAGTAAACTACTCATGCAGCACCAGTGTGACTACTGTGCTTACTAATCCCATGTCCTACCCCATTTTCTTCATTCACCCACCGTGTCAGTCAAAAATATTCAGGTCAGAGCAGTTACAAAAAGTTGAATTTCTACATGTCTATTTTTAAAAAGTCTGGTTTTTTTAAAAGCTATTATCATCCCGTCACCTTCATCCCACCTGCCAGTTCTGCCGCCCCATGAACGCTCCCTGACATGCAAACACATTGAACAAAATCTCAGATGGCCTTTCAAAAAGATGTGAATGGGTGCTCCTGCGCTGTTAGGGCAGCTGCTGGTAAAGGCACAGCTGGACAGGGATGACTGGCAGGAAAATGAGGCCCTCAGTATTTAGGGAGAAAAGTTTTGTCTATTTTGGCACGCAGTAATTTGCACTAAAAATATTTTTTAAAAGCAATGTCATCTTTCATGTTTAATGATGTTCCTCACAAACCCAGAACCACGAAGCACGACAGCAGGGGTCTGGATTTTTCCAAAGAACTACTTGAAGTTAATGCCATTTTAACGGAGTTTTGGAGCAAAGTTGTATTGGAGAGCTAATTACAGTGAGCTGAGAATGCCTCCAGTTTAAAAGTTACTTAATCCCTGATGGTAGAGCTGTGGGTGTCGACTTTCTTACCCTCTTTCTAAAGTGCAATCCGTTAAAAATGCTAATTGTCTGAATGCACGGAATTCTCTCTTCAAAGATAAATAAAATGGGTTTGAAAGGCAGCTTTTGAGTACTATCTTGTTTCTAAAGCAGCCTATTTAGAGAAAATGGGATCCATAAATGTCAACACCACCTGTAGTCTGCCTGAAAATGTGCCTGCTTTCTGACAACAGCATTGATAAGCCACAGGCACACTAGAACAAACAGCCCTCACTTTATCTGTTAGATGAAAATTGAAGGTGGTGGTGGTTATTAGGAGACTTTTGTTCCTTATTTGTTTCAACATAAACCTGCAAATACAAGAATAAGCATCAAACAATGCTTATAAGTTAACAAAATAAAATTCCTTAAGAAGCCAGGAAAGTTATGAGAAGCCTTCTTGGGTTTGGTGACTATCTCTGTAAAACAGGGCAAACCCATGGAACATTTGAAGGCAAATTGTCTTCTGAGTGAATTGTGACCACAACAAAAAGCTGTTTCATATAGTATATGAGAAGCACACATTCTGATAGTACAGAACCCAATCTTTAGTCTTCTACTTACAGGAAGGACATGACAGAATCAGCCTTTAGGCAGGCAGAACACCTTAGAGATTATAATATAAATACATTTAGATAGTATTTTACATTAAACTATTGGATATAAGTTATGACTGTGCAATTATTAAGAATGAAATTTTGATATAGTGATAACACAGCTAAAAAGAGCAAAGGAGGAAAAGCTATACTTAATAAAGCATTGGGTTTTTTTCCTTCCATGATATTTCCTGAGGGAACTTTTAATAATGGATGTCATTTTTCTACAGCACTGCAAATAGTGGCTTAAACCCAAAAAGAAAATAAACACTTTAAAAAAAAATGCCCAGGAAGTTGTAAAACCTTTGTGGTCATTTTTGCAATGAAAGGTGATCATAACAGAAAGGGATCAAAATGTGACGTTCTAATGATCCCTTTTCTACTGTTTGTTTTGGAAGAATAACAAATGAAACCTGAAGTCAAGCAGCATCAGAGTCCTCTATGAAATATTCATTACTACTTGAACAGGACAATTTCAATGTTGTTTTGCATGAAAATCTTTTGAGAGAAAGAAAAAAAAGGAAAAGAAAACACACAGATCACTGGAGTTACCATGCGAAAGGTAAGGTCAATGACCACTCGAGATCAGTATCTTACTAACAGATTATTACAGTGATTACAAACATCTGGACATACAGTACAGAACATACAAAAGGTTTTACCATCAGGAACCACTCTCAAACTGGGGAAAGACTCTGTTGTTTCATGTTTTCCCTCATCCCTCTACAAAAGTCAATGTATCCAACCATGCAGAGTCTGGACCATTCATACAGGTCTTCAGACTCCAGGAATTCCCCTGTAGTTGCAAGAGTTGAACAAAAAAAGATCTAACAAACAATTTAATACTTCCCCACACCAGTTCAGGATTGTTTCCCCACAGTATGGTATGTGTACTATCCAATTCAGCCTCAAATAAAATCAAGTCAAAGGCTTTCAAAACCATTTTGGACAGATTATTGCAATGTCTAATACATTTTATTGGTTCTAAGTAAAAGGCTTTCTTTCATTAGCTGAATTTAATTCCCTTAGTGAGTTGCTATTCTTTTGAATCTACCAAAATATTCCAATTACTCCACAGTGGTTATAAAAAAGCCTTTGAATACTAGCTGATATCCCCTTTCAGTGAGCCAGCCTTTAGAAAATCTAGACCTAACTCTCTATTACTTTAAGTCAACATAGCAAAATTGAAATTCGTTACAGCAAACATGAACCTGTGAGAATCCAGGTGGAAGAAGGATTAAAAAGATGGACAAAACAGAATACACACGCATTATGTCTCGCCTGTTCATTTTGTCACCAAAGGATGACAAAAGGATGGAAATCCAGTTCTATTTGAAAAGCCAATAACGCTTCTTATTCTGCAAAAATAACTTGTGGAGTATTTGCAGATTTATTTCTATTGTCCACATTCCTATTTGGACTTTTTTGCTTTTTTCCTTCTCCACACAACTAGTGGCAGCTGCTTAAGTTACAGACAAGTTCTAGAATGCTAACTGCTCCTGAGAGTTAGACAGGACTTTCTTAACCTGGTTTCACTAATTTCATAGATAAAATAAACTCATGTGAAGAGGTTATTTTTATCAGTTCCCACTTTCTCTTTCAATTAGTAGAGATGCCTGCACTTTGCATCCACCAATTGAGCTACTTCTATTATTTTGACCCAATAAAAAGAATTGTAAGATTCTCTGGAGCTTTAAGACCTGCATGAAATCAGACACTACTTTGACATGAGGAATTTTTTATTCGGTTAGTTTTTTCCTAAACGCCTTGTGATTTTTCTTTTAATCATGTCATCACATATACTCATTAACGATATTAATTTAACCACAAATGAAACCAAACTCTTAAATAGCTACTGAACAAACAGAGCAGAGACAATAAGAGCAAAGACTTCGCCTGTCCCAAACTGCCCTCCTTATATTCCTCAACACATGTTGAAAAAGTTTCATTTGTAAGGCCCATTTGAAAAAGTCAGCCGGTATCTTTTGCTTTGAGACCATTATAAAGGACATAAACCAGTGGCAGTCAAAACGAGAATCCTTGATTTCGATATACAAAAAGAGAAGAACGTTTGCCAGAAATATTATATATTCTGACTCCAGCTTCATAGACTTTTATTTCAACAATGCAGCACCGAAACTGTGTTAATACTGTATAACTTGAATCCTACTGTAATAATTACTCCATCAAGTCCTTCAGAAATGCCAGAATCATACTATATTTTTCCTCAGGTATTCCATATAATTCTATTGTAGAATCCCTGAATAAAATCTGACAAGATAGGTCAACAAAAAATAAAATCAGTTTTTCCATGGAACTGGTTTCTTTCCCTTCCAACTTACATTTTGCATAGTATCGACCTCTCCCGTTCCTTTGACATCCCCTTTCAGCTGGAAGTCAGAAAGAGAGCAAAAGGAAGAAATAACTTTAAATGTCATCTTCTTTAGCTGAAAGGTCTAGACAGGACATGGATGAGTAAGGATTGCCTTCCTCAGCATGAAGAGCAGACAGATGTTTAAAACTGAAGTTCTTCTAAGACGCTCTGGCTCAGAACTGACATTGTGACCTTGTTTCAGCTGCCAGTGGCTCTGAATGAGGGCTCTGATTTTCAACCCAGAATCACCTAAATGGGTTTTGGATTGTGTTACAATTTTCCATGGGTTTTACACCAAAATGTGTTCATATTAACAAGATCACATAATTGAGCTTATTATTTGATCGAAGAATTGACTGTCTTGCACTTGAATATTTTATACAGACTTCAGAGAAAACATTTTGAAGCTTAATTATTGCAGTACAATGTCAGCTGCAGAAAGTTAATTTGTTCCTAATGCAGAAAGTTCTTTCAAACACACATCACACTCTAATAAAGTCTGTAACTAATAAAGAAATCCTTAAATATACCTGGTCAAACCAAGAACAACCTTTGGTGGTAAGCTCTCATATAAAAAGCAAAACAGATATGACTCCTGACTGAGAACCACTCCTGAAGTACCAGACACTGACAGCTCCACCACCTTCTTAATTCTAAGACACAAACAAAAACCATTACCCTCAGTAGTTAAAAGCATTTTTTCACTTGGTCACATATTTATATGAAACTTTGGATAGAAAGCAGGCCTCAAAATTCTAGATAAGAATATCTCCTGAGAACTAACCTATTTCCAGCTTCCATCTGTGATGTCATTAAAGCTCCAATCTGTTCAAAACCATAAAGTCAAGCTCAAGTGGAAGTGTCTCAATCTGATTTTCATACGTCTTAGAGATAGTTATCCAGATTTCTAACTTAATAACAGTTTGGGTCAGCTATAAATTCTACATTCTGTAATTGTCAGGCTACTTGCTAGCACAATGAACCAAAAATTCAGGTTTTGAATGTTGGTTGCTATTCAAAAGATGGACATTTGCTCAAGTCCACTTCTGCTTAATAAAAATTGAATTGTGAAGGTCCCCAAAGGGCAGAGATAAAATTCCCGTGCATGATGCAGAATATCAGTCTGGTAAACTCTGTCTTGCTGATGCTACTTCTATTTCCAGAGCCTCCAGGGACAGGGTTCTCTGCACTCACCTGTCATTGCATGGTGTAAATGGACTTCGACTTGCTTCTAATTTACACTGTTAAAGAGGACAAAGTCTGCTTGTTTAAATCAAGATTTGGGCTAATTTTCATGCCTCAAAGCTGTGTCATGCTCTCCCCCACCTCCAGCTTCAATCTCCTCCTCTACAACTTCCTGGAAAAAATAAATTTAACTGGATTTTTCTAGAAATGTCAAAGGAAAGGTTAAGCTGTTCCTGTCTCATTCATCAGCATTACTTTCTCCCTCTTTTCATACTCCTTCTTTCTGTGGTACAAAATAAAGTAGCAGATGTTTTGAGATAGCACTAAATGACAAATACAGGAGTTTTATTTTCAACCAAAGAAATCTGCTGCTAGATCGTGTACAAAACCCCCTAACAATTGACACTACATTTTTTTTCTTATATATCTGATTTCTGACATTCAAGATTGTGACCTTCAAAATTAATATCCTTTTGAGTCTGATTTTTTTCTGTTCCTTCTTCTTTAACAGTAAAGTTTCTCATAAGCACACACTGTACATCTAAGTAGAGAACTACCACAACACAGACCTTAATTTTTCCTCCATTTGTTGTACTGCAAGTTTTCACCTCCTCTGATGCATCTGCTTTGAGGTGTAAACAAGATTCCTCCCATTTAAGCAAATCTTCCCATACTTATTTATTTATTGTAAACCAGCACCTGTTGTCCCTCAAAGCCCGGCTGTTTGCTGCACCTTCTGTAATTTCACAGCACCTGACCAGGGTTGGATTTGGCATATCTAAGCATTTAAAGCAATACTCACCATGCCTCATTCTACTTCATTGCACTC
>NW_009920483.1:11901-29557 GCF_000696875.1 Nestor notabilis | reverse complement strand
GAAAGAGTTGGAGAATTTAGGAGCAAGGAAATCGCAAATTTGTTGTTGTAGAGTTTTACATGCTGAATCAAGAACATATAAACCAGGCTCCGTGTTGAATTACAGCAACTTCCTACCATGAAACTGCATAAATAATCATTGAAAGAGTGGCTCTCTCCCTGAAAAGTAGATAAATACCTCTGCAAACATAAACACAGAACACACTTAACATCTAAGTGTCTTTAACTGCCCACATTCCATTACTACTAAGGAGAATTTAGCTATTTACAGTTTCCATCTGGATTGTCATTCCAATTGCAATACTAGAGGCAAGCAAGAGAGCTGAAAATGTAAGCAGCCCAATCTAGCTTTTGCATTCCTTAAACTGTCCATAACGATTTCATGACATTGGTTATGTCTAAAAACATACATACTACAGCCAAAGGATTCTAAAAATTAATAGGCCTAATTTCAAGTACTTTCAAAAATTAGGATATCAAAGCAAGTTTAGCACCTAAGCTCCCACATCTGCATGATGGGGGGTGTGTTGCATTTTAGATTTATTCTTCCAGCAAGGAGATGAAACACCTATAAGCTGTATGAAAGAAGCAGGTACATGACTTTAGAACAACATCAGGTTTCTTTTCCAGTAGAAAAAGAGAAAGGAAACTTCTACCAGGGCTTGTTGTGTCTTCAAAAAACAAAGATGAGTCCTTAAGAGAAGTCAAATTCTAAGCTCAGTATTCCACTCATTAAAAGCTGGTCCAGGTACTGATTCTCTAAGTTGCCACAAAATTAGCATGTATGTGGCCTAAGGAGTGGGTATGAAGAACACAGTGAGCCTAATCCTTGGCAGATGACCTATTCTTCTTACTTATATACATAAACATTGCCTATCTCCAGTGCCATCAGGACAACAAACCTAGCTCTGTGCAGAATTGTTTCCAAGGAATTACAGACGAAACAGAGGAAGAGGTTTCCCATCAGTAATCCTAAAATCCAGCTCAGTTTAATTATTGAAAGCAGCAGAGGCAAGCTGGCTCTTGGTGAAACCTATGCAGCAGAAGGCTGTTACTGGTACAGACATTACAGTGTAGTACCATTTCAGTAACCCATGAGAGCATGGTGTACTCTTTCCACTTCCTTCTAAAAGAAAGAAGGCTGAGACGAGGCAGAAAAGCAGGAGAACTTTCATAAAGAGAACCACCTGAATAGTACAAAAACTAGTTTTACCAGAGAGTAAATTAGGAAGAAAGTTATTGAGGGCCAGATTCTTCTACTCCCATCAATGTTACATTTATTACCTGCATTATGGTAATGCCCACAGGTATCACTAAGACCATGTTGTAGTAGCCACTGTTAAATATTTATGGGTGCTACCCAAGGATTAAGACTGTTGAAAAATTAAAATAACATACCTACTTCTAGGTACAATCTTTGAAACTTGAATTATCAACATAAAAGCACTTTCAGCTATTTAAATAACACACAGGGAAGTGAAAAGCACCATAACCCAGATGAAAGATGTGTTGCTTCTCAGTACCACTGGCCTTTTTCTGTTAAATCCCTACAACTTTTCCTACCTCTACGCAGGAAACAGAAGAAAAAGGTGCATGCTAAGGGGCTAAGAGACTCTTCATCTTTCCTTCCCACTCATAATCATGAGATGACTGTCAAAAGATTTTTAATTTCCTGTACTATGGAGATGAGGTTAATCTTCAGTGAGAGGTGTTAACAAAATCCTATAAGCAGAGCTAAATTCTATGCACTGAAAGTTAAAACCATTGACATCCATCATTAGTAATTATTCCTATGCCCAAATAAATCTTTTTATATGACAATCACTACACATGTTAACTGCAATTCTGACGTGCATGTATAACTACTGAATCAAAAGTGTTAAGTATTTACAACTTGTTCTGGACAGGTGGCAAGCCTTCTGGGTTTAGAAACTTCTTGGGTTTTCCAGAATCTAAATCTGACAGCAATATCCAAGAATTCTTGAAGTGAAAGCCACTTTTACCAAAATCCCTAAGAATTACGAGCATGAAAATTGCTGATCAGATCCAACAAAGACTTTAGGCTTTGCACATCTCTACCTAGGCAACATTCACTCTTCAGTGTATTTTCATTTGTAGAGGCTTAAGTAGCAGGACAGAGCCCAGCAAAGCTTCTAAACCTACTACTCACATCCACTGAGACTGCCAGGTTTCAAAGATGATTGCTAAAGTTTATGTAGTATTATGTATTTGCTAACAGGTATGTTTTCCAGCCTGTATGTTATCTGCTCATGACACTCTAATACCTAAAAACATTCACCCCTGAGCTGTCTGCTGATTTCTGTTTGAACATATACAAGGAATTATTTTCGCTTTGTCCTAATGTCGTTGCTTCAGATGCACATAGCAAGTATTCTCTGAACAGTACCAAGCCAAAAGTACAACCTAGTCAGGAGAGGATACTCTGTAGCTAAACACAAGAAAATCATGCACCACAGATAACCACAGAATTGTTGGAACTGTTCTTCTGTCTCTAATGGTTAGCGATGTGTTCCTCTTGGACACATCACAGACCCTGAATAGAAAGGTATTAAGGACCACAAAGTCAATTTCTAATTCAGCATTTTAATAGCCTTATTATTACACTAGGTTTGACACATACATTCAAAAAGGTGTGTCTGCACCAGTATTTTAGGACTGTAGAAAGAAAAAAAAATGACATTTGTAGCCTCCTTTTATACACTGGTCGACATTGCAGAGTGATCTAAAAGTGCCTGAGCTGAATTCCTTTCAGACATATCTAATCCAAAAGATGAACTCCAAAATCATACTTAATGCTATGAAACCACTAACAGACTCAATTCACAAACTGGACCCTGTGAAGTGTGCAGAGCATGGACATCAACTTCTCAGCACCATCATTTGTGACACTATAAATCCTCTTCTACTGCGCTGCATTAATTTGAAAGTCGGCTTTAATGTCAGCTATGATCTCAGTTTTTGAAATACATAAATGCTTCTATGCTGTCATTCATAATGACACAATGCTGAGCGATGCCTGGGCTTTTGGGCAAGTTCTCAAGTAAACTGCTTTCAGTCACAGAAGAGATGACTTTCCCACAAAGTCAACATTCAATCAGAGCAGAAACACATTTGCTTTAATAGTGATGCAATTGTTTGGCCAAGAAAGATGAACTAGGAGCACCAACTTCTGATCCAGGGCTAATTTTTGCTGCTGCCGTGTCCTGGTATATGCTACCTTTCCACAGTTTTAATTTCCTCTAAACTACAAATGTCTCAAGTATCAGCAGCAAGAAAAACTAAACGAGTGGGGAACAGAGACCAACCAGTGTAATGAGCAAGAATGTTAGAGAAGCTGACACGAAAAATTGCACAAATTACTTTTCTATTTTCCTTGTCTCAGTGAAAAAAATCACCCAGTGGTATAAGTACGTATCTATTATAGTCTGATCTTCATCCACTGTTTCCACATTCTCCCATCAGTGTAGGTGCTGTCATGTCATTTTGTACCACTATTGACTTTTCTCCATACACACTGCCTTTGTTAAAATTGCTTCTGTGATAGTGTAGCTGCTGGTGCTGAAACGGGGTCCACAGTACAACCTGGCTGGCTTAATCTGTCATCACACATGCTCAAACTGACAACATTAAACAATCACAGAAAGCAATGGTTTCACTATGGAAATCCTGGTAATGGGTATACCCAGTAATCCTGTACAACCGTATCTGCCATGGCACTGATAAATCACACAGTGCTACACCACAATGCTGAAGGACTGTAATGGCAGCAAGAACGATATTAGGTATATAGATTATAAAGGGAATAGATTATGTCTAGAATCTTCCATCTGTCTGTGAGAAGACTTGAAGCTCACAGGGCTTTTTTTGGTGCAGTTTTTGAGGTTTAGTGTTTTGGTATTTCTATTCTATTCCTCTGCAAAACAAGTCAAAGAGTGGGGAAAATTATTTATTAGACTGCTGGGAGAAGGTGGGTTTTCCCTTAGAGCATCTGTCATTCTTTCAAGTCTCTGTGGTTCAACATATTTAGCTACATCAAAGCCAAAGCACACACTTCTAAGTTTTTATTTACTGCTAAAATCCACATTCTTGGATGCCAAAGTGTTCGCTATTTTTTCTCCAAGCTTAGCAGCTAGTTTTGGCAATAGCACACCTAGAAGACCACTAGTTCAGATGACTGCAGTCTGCAAGAATATTTACCAAGAAAACAAGTTCATTGTTTAGGAAGCATAAATTAAGGCTATACCTTTACAGCAAAGCTCTTTTTATTCCTTCTACCCCTGCAGCTAAATTCTCAGTCATATGTCGGCTCCCAAAACTTGAATTTATGACATGAAATAAACTTTGTGTCATCTGCCATCACAGTAAAACACCAGGGTTCACAATGTGCTTTTAAGACAATGAAAATTTTTCCTTCCAGGTGTTGAGGTTTCCTCGCACTGTGCTTCTAAAGTAGCAAACTGCACCCCAGATGCCCATCTCTCTACTCTCAGCTTGTCTCAAACATCTGAGGTATATCATCAGAAACACACCTAACAGGAGCAAAATATTGCTCACTGTGCCAAGCATGTAACACAGACCTGCTTTAAGCTTTCCCACTCATTAGTACTTCAGCTAGTTAGAGAAAGCACGTGTGAGAGTTGCTACCTGAACCCTATTTCTCAGAGTTGGTAGACATTTCAAAAAGCTTCACAAAAACTTATTCCCTGTGCATGAAGGAAATAAAATAATGGATGAAGCAGAACATAAGAATTTCAGAGAGAAAGGTTTTCATCCTGAAAAGAGATACTTACTATGATTCTTCCCACTTATATCTGAAATCAGCATCTTACCAGGTATCGGAAAGGTCTGCATCACTGTAGTGACTAAGAACTAGGGAAATTAAGAATTACTTCACATTACACACTATCTTATTGAAAAAAATAAATAAAAGAGATAGCAAAAAGTCTAATTTGAGAGGCTACATAAAAGCAGAATAAGCAGAAAGCAACTTCCCAACTTGTTTATCTAAATTCTAAGAAGTCCAAGCCAAACTGTAATGTCTGGCAATAACAGCACAAAAGTGAAGTGTCTGACAGTTTGATGCACACTTTTGGCCAAATTAACACTCACCATTGTCAAGCCACTGTTAAATTATAAGGTTTATCCTCTGGCTAAATATTGGTCCCTCTGTGCCAACTGGTTACGATCACCAGAAATCTCTTTCCCCTTTCAAAGACATGCTAATTACACACAAGCTTGGTATTGAGGAAGCTAAACAAGCAGCTTGCTGCACTAATTTGTATGCACCTATCACACTTACAGCTCGACCTCATGGTTCCTAAAGAGCCAGAATACTTTCCACATACTACACCAGAAAAGTAATTCAATAGACTTCAATCCTTTTTACAAATTAGCCTTCAACTGGCAATTTTCACTGCAAAACTATTGTAACAATCTGCTTTTCGGTAGAAAACCGATTCAGTTCAAGCAATAGCTGTTCAATAGCATTTTCCAAGTAAGGATAAATACAGATATTTGTCAATTTACATGTCCAGAAAGGCCTTTATATGCTATTAATATGTTTCCTACTCTGTTTATGGATTGTATGCTACTTTGGAGTATAATGGTCCATCAAAACTCTCACCAAGGAAAAAAGACAAAACCCAAAGAATTCATATGCTTCATTCATCTAATGAGGAACTACCACCCCATACCCCTCACCCAAAACCAACCACCTCACAGAACTTGGGAATGGAGGAAGTTTTCAGTCCTTAAACAAGCAGTCACCACTCATTGTGAAGTGCGGAGACAGAACTTCCTATACAAATAGCACTGCTTGCAGAACAGAGAGCAGGATTATTCCCTAGTCATCAAGTATAATAAAAGCCTTGAATGTTTTTCTATAAGCAAGAGGACAAACTGGTCTTTTCTCACCCAGAGATATGCCAATAATCCAATGTGATGTAGTCACAAAAAAAAAGAAATTCTTGCAGAAAAAGGTTCTTGTTTCAATATTTAATATCCAATAGAAAGAGACACTTAAACCAATACGCTTTACACCATGTAATAATGAAAATTGCTCTTGTGAAGTCCAACAGAAAAGCTATAAAGCTGTATGAAATCAGAATGTACTAAAGATCTTTGCTGCCAATCCCTAGCAACAACCTCTGTGCTGTAAAGTTGTATATTTCTTGTATCATCAAGTTATACATTACAGACATTTAATATCATTCAAAGACCATGTATAACATATTTCAGAGGCACACACCATCAACATTAGCTAGGATCTGATTTTTTTAGGTTTTAGCTGGTTAAAAAAGTACATGAAGAATTACATAATTTGAAAAAGGCCATTCCTCTAAGAATTCATGCAAGAGTACAAATAATTTGCAAAGTATTATATAAACTATACTTAGTAACAAGTATTATGCCAATTACTATGCAGCTTCCTGGCAAAAAAAATTCTAGTGAATTAAAGTACAGAAGGGTGCAGTAATATGATCAACAGCTCCAAACTCAAGAAATATGAATTACCAATTATCTAAACATTTGTTAAGTTAGAAGCTGTTATAATAAACCCCACTACAGTTCCCCAGAGTTTCAGTTAAAAAACTATGATTTCTTTGTTAGATGTATGTTTCATTAGCGGTTGCACAAAATTCGCAGTCTTTGGCTCTGCACATTTTACTGTAGTGTGTAATGGGACAAATTGTGTAGCGGCCTGTTAAAAGCCAGTGGTGGTAGAAACTGTAGTAAAAAAAACAGACTAAGGAAGAGATTGGAATATAAGGGTTAAACATAAGAGGAAGGGAAAAAACAATGGAAATGAGGAAAACAAATTTTAAAAGCTTTTGAAGGAATAAGAGTTTGTTGCAAAGGCTTTCTTATGTATTGGAGGGCTGGTTTTGGGTAGAGAGGTGGAGGTTTGGTTTAGGGTTTTGGGGGTTGTCCTCAGTCAGTTGGTTGGTTTTTGTTCTAACTAACCACAGAGGTTACCACAAATCAATGCACTGGACAACTAAAAACTTGAAAGAGTGATACCAATTCCCTTCAGCTACAAGGCATTTTTCTTCATAAGCATCTCACGGGGAATAGATGTTTGCAACAAGAGATCAGCAAGAGCCTTGCAAAACTATCAATTTTCTCTTCACTAAGTCTGAGTGCTTCCAGACATGAAAGCTTCAGGATTCATCTCACTCCCTGTTCAAAAGTGTACAATTACTGTGTGGGGTGGCATGAATCCAACCCTGCTGAGAATGAAGGCTGCGGCAGTGGTTACACAACACAACCTTGTACCTGACCCTCTCCCACCTGCAACACGCACTGTATGGGTAGAACTAGTGGAGGAGTCGCTGCTACCTCTGTGGGTCCTGAAACCTGAACTTCAAAGGCTATTTGCTATGTGGACATAAATAAAATGCATCAACAGGCAAGTTCTCCCCTCCTACCACCTTCTCTAAACTCTACTTCACAAACTTCCAGAGCTAGTTTTTGCTATTACTGCAGAGTAACACAGACAGAAGGATAAGGATGATTTCAGCTTTGCAAAACTAGCATTGATTTGACATGAAACAGAATAATTAACAAATGGTTCCAAACAGTCTAAAGGCAAGTAAGATATCATTTCAAAGTGTAAAGCTCTCCTGTTTGTAGTACTTAGCTTTCTCTCAATTACCTAGAAGACCGAACCTCCACTGCACTTGGCAAGGGTTAAAATATATTCTGGAGATACTAAGTGGATACTTCAAATCCAGATGTTATAAACAACGGACATGCAAGTGGAAACTCAATCACATTCACTAGTAAGAACTACTCAAAAATATGGAGATCAGAATGAACAGTAAATCCTGAACAAAAAGGTGTAATGGTTCTAATGTAGCAATTAAAGACTGTGGCAATTGCTCCAGATAGTATTTCTGAAAATAGACTCTCTCAAAAGAAATTAGTACCTTAATCACTATAATGGCAACGGTGCATTAGGTTCTGAAAAAAAAAAAAAAAAAAAAAAAAAAAAAAAACCAAAAAAAAAACAAACTTTCATCATAACTGAATAAGATTTGGTGGACAATAAAAACTTGACTTTAGCAGAACATAATGGAAGATACCTAAAGGAGAGCATGTGTAACTGATCAAGAATGCCCCATTTAAGGTGGACAAGCTTAGTATTGACCATAGTGTGACAGTGTCATTAACTGCCAAAAAAAACCCCAAATTTTTTTCAGCAGGAAATTCACAGACTCTGAGGTTCCTGTTGCAGAAGATTTTAACTAACAGCTCTGAAGCGTAAGAAGCTATCAGAAATAATACTGATACAGTAAAATCAGCCAGTTGTACAACTGGTTACAAAACTTCTATTTGGGAAACATGCACATACAAGCGTCCCAAAAAATTCCTGATATATAACTAAAGAAAATAAGTAAGAAAGATGTAATACAAATTCTCTTGTAAATCATGTGTAATCCTGCCTTAAATTACTGCTGCCAGGCAATACAGTCATGTGGCTCAAAAAAGCTGTCTCTTTTATAGTCACTGTGATTTCTATGCATTTCAAAACATGCTGCACCAAGAGGAGACAGCCCTTGAAGAAAGAACTGGCAGAGTCTTGTTGGAAGCTGCAACAATCAAACCCACCATACTGCCAAGCTCAGCCTGTAGCGTAATCATAATTAATTCCTCAAGTATGGGATCACTTGGTAATAAAAAAGGTAGAACAGAGGCTGGAAACCCCTTATGGATCTCAAAGCAAGACAACACCCACTGTCAAAGGAAGAACAGCTCTCACTTAAATTTACAAACTGTAACAACCTATAAAAGCCTTCAAATTCTCTATTCTGTTTTTTCCCCAGTCCTAACCTCCACTCTATAACCGCTGACTGGACAGAGGAAGGAGGATCAGAGAATGACAACCGCCATGCTTGAAGGCATAGCAGCCCTCATCTTACCTTCTGGAGTACCACAACCTACAGAAGTCCCCAAAGGTCTCCACTCTGGAGTGCCCCTAACCTTAATTTCCAGCATATAACTGCAGCCTCATCTCTAATTGTATGGAATCAAATTATTAAGAAGTGAAAAATGAGCAAGTGGCACCTCTCAGTCTTTAAAAAGTGAAACTTTTCCTTTTCAGGACTCCCTTCCTCTAATTTAACACTCAGATCTTTGAGATAACTGTCTACTTAGTAGATACATTCAGCTGAACTTAAAGAAATACATAATCTTTCAAAAATAATTATTAGTCCCTTTTTGGACATTTTTTCTTTATCTAGAACTATATTTATTGGTTTTTAGCTTTCTGAAATTAGTCAGCTAATATTTGGCAAGAATAAGTGAAAAATCTTTAACTAGTGCACTAGATTTTAGCAATTTTGCTACTTTCACAGAAATAGACATTGATTTTTCATGAAAGCAAGCACTGCTGAAGAGGAACATTAAAACAGTTCAAGTAGTACAGGAAAAATATGCAAGACTAAAAGAAAGTGAAGGTGTTACTACACTCGATCAAAACTGCAGAAGCTTAGATACACAGCATGCAATTACTTACATTTAAGTGAGTTGCCTAAAAGAAGGTAAACATGTCATAACAGTCTAAAGGTCTTCTGAAGAACAAGAGATACAGTGAAAAAAAGCCTTTTGCATATCACTGTAGACAGTAAGAGACCTTAATCTTACCAAGAAAGTGCTGAATATATAATTAAAAACTATGCAGTGCTACAGACATGATTATATTCAGAACTGCTCCATAGAGAAAAAACATCCCTTTCACAGGTATAAAATTTGAGTTTACAGTTGTCAGACAAGAGCTCAACATCTATGCCAGTCAAAAAGACTGACTTGCAAGAGACACACAATTATTAGTATAAGTGCTCCTATTCAGAACACTTAGAATTGCTTGTCCACATAATACACCACAAATAAAGGCACATGTTAAATGCATTGCATTATTTATAAGAATCATAATAATGCCAAGAAACCTCTTATCTCCTTCATATGGCCATTTTAGTCGAATTAGAAATAATCAAATCCAGTAGAAAAGCTTAGTAAAAAACAGGAGCAATCAACTCTCTCAGATCGTCTCTTTAAAAGTTAATGGGCTTTGTTTAAAGAGATTTAAGTCAGAGCCACAATTTAGGGCCATGAAGAGGATTAAAGGATTGGAACACCTCTCTTATGAGGAGAGGCTGTGAGGGCTGGGATGGTTCAGCTTTGAGAAGTCTCAGGGGGATTTTTTTTATCAAAATGTATAAGTACCTAGTGTGAGGATGTAAAAAAGCTGGAGCTTGACTCTCCTCAGTGGTATTCAGCGAGACAGAAGAGGCAATAGGCAAAGACTGAAATACAAGAAACTAAATTTATACTGAAGAAAAAAAATTAATGAAAAACGTTATCAAAACATAACAGCACCACAAAAACATGCCACCACTTTCTGTTCGTTGGGGTTCTGCATTTGTTCATTCATTTGTTTTTTTTAAGTGAGGCTGAAATGGGTCATGGAGTCTCCACTTTTGTAGGTATTCAAAACCTGACAGGACAATGATCTGAGCAACCTATTCGGTTGACCCTGCTTTGAACAGGGGGCAGACTAGATGGTCTTCAGTGGTCCCTTCCCACAACAGCGATTCTGTGAAATCCCTGCCCATAAATTATCAACAGGTTCCTGTCACTGATGAGTTGCTGCCTGAATTCCTCCATTTGTTGATCTTCATTAAAAATAAATGCAGAGTTTCCAGGTTTTTCAGAAAAACAAAACGGTTTACTTTGGGTTAGCACTCCCAGTTAACCTACCATGGCATCTCAGCCAGAGCTACAGCCTTGATTTTTGTCCAAGAAATGATGTCAGGACCAAAGAGTCATAAGATGTATTATGGATTTTAGCTGCTAATTTATACTTATTCTTAGAAGTAGATGTTAGCCCTTTCAGATTTTTAAAGTTATTTATTTTTTTCAACAGATACACGAGTAATCTAATTTGCAGGAACAGGAATACAAGGTCAAACAAAAGACCTGTGTAGTTCAATACTCTGTCTCCCAGCAGCAGCCAACAGCAGATGACTAAGCTTGTAAGAAGAACATGACAAGTATACAGGGATAAAGAGTACACAGTGTTCTGTGAGAATGTTCTACAATACAGATACTCACAAGTCAAGCATTTATTAACAAGAAGTCATTTCTCTGCAAACAATAAGTCTTAATAATTTGAATCTGTTGCCTACGTGACGGATTGCTTTTGAAGCCACACAAACTTCGGTACGTACGTACAATACACCGGATCAACAACTTCCACCGCTTAACTTCACGCTGTGTGAGAAACTATTCTCTTTAATCATACCAAAGCAACACTTGCTGAGTCTGATAGCCCTTAATTCTCATACTGGAAAAGATAACTACCTCCTGTTCTCTTTTTTTAATGTCCTTCATATTTCCTCTCCATTATCATTTTTCCATACTAAAAGCTCCTAGAATAACAGAGTTACTATTCTTAAACAAAAGTTTCATTCTGCTGATCATCCTTTAGCATTCTTCTCTAGATCTTCTCCAGTTCTACTACATCCCAAGAAAAGAAAAATCAAACCAACAGACAATAGGAGATGCCTGCACAGTATGGATTTATCGAGATACGTAATGATGTTCTTTATTCTTCAGTCCCTATTCAACTCCTAATAAATCTTAATGTTCTGCCTGCCTTTCTGGATTGCCTAACCACTGTTCTCAATTTTAATAATCCATAAGGAGTGCCAAGATCTTGTTTTGGAACCTATCATTTTATTTGTAAAGCTAGGGTTGTTCAGGATACATGGAATGAATATGGTGGAAACTGGGATATTTTACTCAGCCACATAGTTTTAGCATCATTGTCTATCAGACTTCAAATGTTCTTTGCAGGTGCGTTTGCCAGCACTTCACAGTAAATACATTCATCATATATTTTCTTATTGGAAGAGTAAGTCTTTTCTGAAGGAAATACAAGGCTAACAAAAGCATTTATTCTTTACTCATGGTTTTACATCTGGGTGAAAATGGCTCCCAAGCCAATACAGCCAATACTAACATCTGCACATAATTTAAGTCAGGATGAGTTACTACCAGGGGCTGTACTACAGAACCTCATTTATGGTATCAAATAGTTCCCTGTAATTCATGGCCCAGTTCCATAAAATACATTTACTTTTTGTCTACATGGCAAGTTAATTATCTTGAGAAAAATCATTAATAAAATATTCAAAATTAACCTATAAATCTTCTAAATTCAGTAGTTTGCAGTTTTGCACACACCTGAAGCATGTTTTCACAAGTTTGTAATGTCAGGAACTTTATGACCCATGTGCAGAACAGAAACATAAAAACGTACAGAACAAAAATTCATTGGTCTTATGTGGATTTTTTTATTATTTTTATTAATCATAGAAATTTTGTATTCTAACAGAAAAAAAGTCAGCTCAGTTCAAAATCGCAGTGCAACAGTATTTGGACTTCCTAGTCGCACTGCATCTCCTAGAGTATTCTAGCATGCAAATTTTCTTATATTTAATAATCTACTAGTAGCAAGTCACAATTCACATTTCTATGCTATTTTATTTTTCTTGGGTAAGGGCTAAAGCATCCCTGCTGGGTTTGTTTTGCTTTGCTCTGGAATGGTAACATATATGACATGCTTCCTTGTTTTCTAAAACAACTCAAAACCATTTAAACCCCTGTGCCAGAGTAGCTCAAACCCTTATTATTAGCCCCCAGGTCTTCATCAGATGCTAATCTTTTTGAGCCAAATGATCCCAAATCTTATACCCATTCCATGTAGTGAACATACCTAAGGGATGCTACTCACTCAGAATTAACCCAAAGCAATTCAATCTGGAATTAATTCTGGTCCTGAGGACTTGAAGATCCAAAAAGTCAGTTTTGAAAACTAACTTCAACTTTATCAAACTAGACTCTTATCCCTTCAGATATCAGTCTATGTACCTTAGGCCTACAGGCTTGCACAACCCAGCCAGCAATCCAACTCTTCAGATTTACGCTCCAAAATGCTGACCTTCATATCCCAACTGTAGGGTCAGGCATGTAGCAAGAAATCTACATCTGCTTCCACCAGTTCCAGACAACTTCTTAACCTTTGGTCTGTGAAGAAGGTAAAACTCCCTGTGCTATCAGGACCACAGACCTGACGACACTCTTAAGGACCACAAAAATAGACTGAAAACAGGTACTAAGACCAGTTGTCTTAGGTTTGTTTTGGATACAGAGAGATCACAAGCCTGAAGTCAGAGTTTGAGGTAGGAGATTTTACACGCAGAACCAGTAAACACACTAAGCCCTACAGACAGCTTTAACCTTGGCAGGTTTAATTGTAGTCGGTGACATGAGCTATATGTTAAAAACAGCATTATTTAACTGTACACTAATATTTAACATATAAAATACACAGCATATTTATGGCCAATGGCTGTATCAAACCCAACAGACACTGGTGCCAAGTGTGATTGGCATCCATTAAAACCCCTCCTTTTTAGGTAAAAAACTCCAAACAATTACCAAATGCAAATGCTATATATTATTTTCACCCCATAAACAACCATTTTATAGTATCTACTAAGCATCAAACTGAACACAATCACAACTCCGGAATTCCCAGAAATATGCAGAACACATTTAGGCAGCTCCTGAGTAGAAATGATGCCATATTACTAAGCAGTTCACATTTCTATGTATTCCTTAGGGAATTTTCTGTACAGGCTTCTGTTATCAGAATGGCAATTCCCATTTTTTGTTTTGTCTCTAAAACCTGCCAGGATAATTAAACCCACAACTCAGCATGTCTCAGTGACTACAGAATCTTCTGGACAGACATCAGAAGACTGGCATGGCAGCAATTCATGCCTCTTTTAACAAAGAGGAGAAAATCTCGAGCACCAGATGTCCAGCTAATCCAGCCTCAAAGGCAAAAACATCCCCAACCAGAAAAGCCAAACCAAAAAGAACCACCACCTTCCTCCCTCCCAAAAGGGCTGCTGGACAGATACATCTATAGTATTTCACATGACTAAGGTGCATATCCTGAAGGAAAAAAATAAATGCAAAAAAGCAAAGTTTTTTAATATCGCAGCCTTCATTTCAACCCTCTCAAGTCCTCTCAGAAGTAACCCACAGCTTATTATGATGTCCACACGGCAACTTGATTCTATTGTAAATCTGCATTATTTCATCACATTCCCAAGTATCCCTCCCAGTATAAGTTATGTGCAGCCCAAATAGACCACCTGCATAAATTACAAAGTTTAACCTACAAACCTGGAATCTCCCATTAGCAGCCTCAAGTAATCATAAATAGTTTAGTTTTGATATTGGGAAAAATTCTTCACTGTAAGGGTTCTCTAGCACTAACAGGCTCCCCAGGGAAGTGGTGGAGTCATCATCCCTGGAGGTGTTTAAAAGATGCATAGATGTACTGCTTAGGGACATGGTTTAGTGGTTGACCTGGCAGTGCTGAGTTAACTTGATGATCTTACAGCTCTTTTCCAATCTAAACAATTCTATGATTCTCAGCAGAAGCTTCAAATCCTCTCATTTGGTCAGAGCTCTAATCTACACTTCAGTGCAAGAAAACTCTTAAACCACGGGTTCCTCCCATGCAAGGCCTATTTCATCAAATATTCTCAGAAAATAAAGATTTGGATTTACAAATGATGATTTTTATAGATAATGAGTGCAAGAGGAAGGAAACATTTGGGAGCTGTCTGGCTAGCCATGTGTGTCTGTCTATCAAATACCCTATTTGAAGACATTCACCCAGGAAAGAGGATATCTATTTTCACTTCCTCTGACTTACTTAAGCATGTTTTGACTCAGTTCTTCCATGCTTAGGTCATTCTCTAAGAACAAGTCCTCTGGATTTTCAGGTCTTTCTTAAACAGCCTTACTGAAACCACGTTATTCTGTTGTCGTGGTTTAAGCCCAGCTGGTAACTCAGAACCACGCAGCCACTCACTCAGTCCCCCCGCTCCCGGAGGGATGGGGAGGAGAATCGGAGGAATGTAACTCCCATGGGTTGAGATAACAGCTCTCCAGTAACTAAGGTATAATACAAACCACTACTGCTACCAATAATAATGATAAGAGGAATAACAAGGGGAGAGGACACAACCGCTCACCACCCGCCGACCGATACCCAGCCCGACCCCAGCAGCGATCTGGGCCTTCCGGGTAACTCTCCCCAGTTTATACACTGGGCATGACGTGCTGTGGTATGGAATAGCCCTTTGGCCAGTTTGGGTCAGGTGTCCTGCCTCTGCTTCCTCCTGGCTTCCCCTCCTCTCTGGCAAAGCATGAGACTGAGAAAGTCCTTGGTCAGAGTAAACATCACTGAGCAACAACTAAAACCATCGGTGTTATCAGCGTTGTTCCCAGGCTGGAAGTCAAAAACACAGCACTGCACCAGCTACTAAGAAGGAGGAAAAATGACTGCTATAGCTGAACCCAGGCCATCTGTATAATTACCCTTAGTCTCCAGTTAAGAGTTGAACCACCCAACCCTCTGAGCTTCTCCTTGGCACTTCACAAGTGTCTTCTTTAGGTAGGTCCCACTCAGAATATTGGCTTCTGCAAATTCTACATCTAGAATGCAACATATTTTATGGCAATACTGTTTCTTAATTTAAGACTAGGTATTTCTTCAAGCACTAACTAGTAGCACTGCAACTAGTTAGAATCAGGCAGATACATCAGTTCACTTCATAAAAACAAGCACAATGCAACTCATCTTCCCCCAGCTGAAAGAGAAACCTGCAGCTCGATTGTTAGGAGCATGTCCATCCAGTGCAAAATGATACTTAAATTATGCGGCATTAAGTAAGCACATTACAAGAGGGTCAGATTTTTATAGCCAGAAAAATGGCCTTGTTATAGAATCTGAACTACATATTGAGATTGAACAGATGCTAAGGAACTTTTTTTGTTCATTTGTTTGTGGTTTTTTTTTAAAGACACAAAGTCTAAAGCCATTAAGAAGTTTCAGTAGTTGGATATTGACCAAAGCTCTCATGCACAGTAAAGAGAAAGTCTGTAAACTTGCCTTAGCCATCTATATACTACTGTCCAAAGTCATCTGAAAAAGACTTAATGCACATGCTCACTAAGAGTCATGGAAGAGCAGATACTGGTGGAAATGGAAGGTCTATACAGTATAATCTACTGTTTGACACTCAGTACAGAACCCACTGCCAAAAAGAAAGCATAAATAAACTATTTTAAGTTTCTTTTCTGCATCTTCTTAATTCAAGGATCCAAACATCCCATTCCAAACTACAGGATTTAAATGACTATATGTCTATGCAAGACTGTCAGGGCTCACAGATTTTCTGAAGATAGGTACGTCACCTCAAACGGAACCAGAAACTAACAGCTCCTGGACCAAGACTGGCTGTCATTATGTAGCACTATTTACGCTGTGCAGGGCACTGTACAGTAGCAGGAACTGCAGTGCTACTTAGAACCAAGGCAGGTAATAGTTACCCTCAGTAAGCTCCTAATGACTTTCCCCTGTAATATATATCAGGAAGCTCTAGTGTCCTCAAAGACATAGTGAATGTTTTCCTGAAGAGAGGAAAGAAGGATTGCAGATTTTACACTTTGAAAGTAAGGTACAATTCTTTTTTTCCAAACTAGCATCATGTGTCAGGAGATACCTCATAAAAAGTTGTCAAAGCCAACACATGTCTTATTTCAATATTCCCAGTAAAGAATCATTATTTCTATTGTTCTCCAGGGTAAGCATTGCTTTAACTTTGTCCATTTAATATAATAGTTAGAAGAATAATCAGAAATTGTTCAAAAGGGTTAAAGTACCAGCAGAAAGTTTGAGTGCTTTGATGGCAAAATGCCATGTTTCCAAACCACCATGTCCTAAAGGCTCTATTAAGTGATAACTGATTTTTCAGCATTCCGAACTCCTTTGAAAAAAAGGTTTTCATCCCTTATTTCACAAATACCAGTCAGAAAGTCAGAAAAAATATACTGGAAGTAGTTGCAGGGTCAGATCATCTGCATATACAGTACATTCCCTTGATCTGCTCAACAACAGGACAGAAAGGTAAATGCTGTAACATGGAGCAAATGCTTACTCTCAACATAATGAAAGTTTGAGAACAGTGGAAAAGCAATTCTGGTATCAAGAATGATACACTACCTGCACCTAACACAAGAGGTAAAAGGTAAACTGAAGTTATGTTACAGCAAGGCATGCCCACTAAGGTTCCATGGGTCAGCATTCATGACAGAGGCACTCCTATTTTTCCATATCTTTTAGGCCAGTCATAAAGAAATTGTATTTGTTGTCTTTCAGTCTGGAACAGGTCTTTTTAAAGAGCAAATGATACATACTTCATTTTTATAATAAGCTCTATTTTATGTTTTGCCAATTTAAACAGAACATTATTCAAGAGAAAAACAATTTATAGATTTTTATGTTGAGAAATACAAGAAAAGCAACAACAACAAAAAATTGCTTTAGTTATGAAAAAGAAGGAAATTACTAAAGGGTTTTTTTTCGGAGGTGAGGGAGTGGGGGGACATACGGTTTTTAAATATGGCCTTAATTTGAGGGAGATAGTCTTAAATATAAAGATTCTCCTCATCTTTTAATGCAGCCATTAGTCATTTCTCATTGAACA
>NW_009920483.1:0-11870 GCF_000696875.1 Nestor notabilis | reverse complement strand
CTGCTGTTCTCCCATTTGAAATACTGCAAGTTTCAACTGCATCCTTGAATACGGATTATTTTGAAGTTCTCTCTAATTAGAAGAAAGGCAGCCTTGATTCAGTAGAGTACTTAAGCCACCAAATGATCGTTTTGTTAGATTTAACCTTTCCCATGAGATACATCTTCTAACCACAATAGAAAATTTAACAAAATTTATTATTTGATAGTCTTTACTCAAACATATTGTACAATACTTTAAGACTGCCTCTATTTTATCAATGTGTAAAAAAAAGAGCCTTCAACGTTAACCTTCAATGTTAACCCTTCATTGGCACCCATCTGCGTGCACCGTAATGTTTAATGTCATTTGACTCAAAGATACACAACTGAGCGTATAAACTACTTTAATACAAAACTAATACAAAACAAGCAGAGGCTGGTGGACAGTTCATTTTGTCTAACTGCTGTGTACATGACCGTACATGTACAGGCAAAAGAAAAATCCAACCAAAAGCCTATACACATACAACACACAGAAAAGAAACTATGGCTCCAGCAGACAGGAAACTTAAGCTTCCCTTCCTACAGATCTTTACCAAACATTTTCCCTGGAAAATAATTCTATTTCAAGAGATTGGCACACAAGGTTGCTGCTTGTTTTATTTACTTATTGTAAAACCCAACAAACTGTGCTATTTATTGCTATTACAGTCTGCAGTTCTGCTGATGTCAACCACCTAATCGGTCATAAAACTATTCACTAAGATCTCTATCTACCATCATGGTAATGTCAAAATAAGCTACATACATTTTGGTTCTGTGATCTAAATATCAAACTATGGCAAATTAAAGATTGTAACAAAGCTAAAGAGACATAATTATTTTTTCCCACAATGACAACGTCATTTATTAACTGAGAAAACAAAACACTACATTTATTCTGGCAATGCGATTTAGTCAACTGGGATGAGTCTAGTCCAACACAATGCAACATTTTTTTTTTGTATAATGTATGTTGAAAGATGTTATTTACATACCCATCGTATTGAAGGGAAATACAGATGATCACATGTATGAAGCAGATCAAGAAATCCTGGCTTTCATGTAGGAAGGGTTTGTTATGATGTTTAGTTGGGTTTTGCTTCAGCCTTCAGTTGTATAAACCCAGATTTGGGAGGTTACAACATAATAAACTTAAATGGCAGTAAGGAAAATTCAAGTTGATATTAGAAAAAATTGTCTACAGTAAAGACAAAGTGCTAGAATAGGCTGCCTACAGAGAACATAAACATTCAAAATTGTCAGCTAAAAACAGGTTAGCAAAATACCTGTGAAGGATGACAGTTACAGCTGAACGCTGTCAGGGATAGGAGACGTGTAGTCCCATGATTTTTTAAAAGGTGAAAAAGAAAGAAATTCCACATAAATCCACACATTTCAGCCTTCCAGTATCTGAAGGGGGCCTACAAGGATGCTGGAGAGGGACTCTTCATCAGACACTGCAGCGACAGGGCAAGGGGTGATGGGTAGAAATTGAAACAGGGAAATTTCAGTTGAGATCTAAGGCAGAAGCTCTTCCCTGTGAGGGTGCTGAGGCGCTGGCACAGGGTGCCCAGAGAAGCTGTGGCTGCCCCATCCCTGGCAGTGTTCAAGGCCAGGTCGGACACAGGGGCTTGGAGCAACGTGCTCTAGTGTGATGTGTCACTGCCCGTGGCAGGGGTGTTGGAACTAATTGATCTTAAGGTTCTTTCCAATCCAATCCAGTCTGTGATTCTATGAAATCCCTGAAAATTTCAATCCACCTCTCCACAAAAACATCACAACTTTTTAATAAATGGTAACATTTTAACTTTTTTCTTTTTTTTTTAAACACAATCTAAATGCCAATTATATTTACACCCACTTGTTTGTGGTCTTAGGGAAGAGGTCCAGCTGAAAGCCAGTGCAGCCAAAAATACTTCATCCACTACCACCATGAAAGGCAGTTCTAGGAAAGAGCAAGAATATGTAGCTGTGGGTAGGGTAGAACAGTGGTAGCACAGCATCCCTACCTCTCTTAGCTTTACCACTCATGGAATAACACTGTAAATAGTAGGTATGAAAATTCTTCCAATATACTACAAAACCCCATGTAAATCTGAAAGCGATTTTTAGTTCCTTATGTCAGGCATTTAACAATCAAAGTAGGATGTGTTAATCAGTATGCTTTCAAAATATTAGTAGAACCAGTTAAACCTTTCTTCAAAAAGAGTTAATAAAGAAGTACACCTTTGCCAATGTGGAAAAATAACCACACAAAGATATCGGGTGGAGAGCCTAGCAAGAGCTGCAAGAATATTTTTATAGTGAGAATGTTATAACTCAGGATGCTTTTAATTAGATTTTTTTTATAATAGCATAAAAACACAATTCAAGAACATAGTGACCAAAGATCTTTTTAAAAAAACGTTGGCACTTGGCATATATTCATTAATAAGTAAAAACACTACTGAATGCAGAGTTTTATATTAGCTTTGCATATTATAAGGCTAAAAAAAACCCCAAACCAAAATCCTAACCAGAGTTTCATTTCCACTCAAAAAATCCCCCACAAGTCTGCAGCTATGAATGCCCAAGGAGACAAAACACTTCCTATTAGCGTTACAGTCTCAGCTAACAAGCCCATCAATGGATGAGCTATACCACTAAGAGAAATTAAAAGGTGCAAACTAGTATCTTGGAGGGGGAGAAATTCATAGTAAGAGAGGTCTTGCTGAGCCCATTCTCAAGCAAAGAATCATGTTACTTTATAAGCACCCTTGCATTTCAGAATTATATAAATCAGGTGCATTTAATAAATCCATCCATGGTGTGTTCTCATCACCTACCAGAGTCAGTATTTTCATACACACAAAATATTAACAGAAATTTCCATCCACAGATTATCTTGTAACAAACTGCTTACGAAGAAAGTCCAGTGAGTTCACTGGTGAGAAAAATAATGGAGAAATATGCTGGTTTGCATTTTAATCTTGATTCATTTTAAAGAGCTCTGAAAACTCCACACATTTGCAAAAAAGATAAAATTACTATAAATTACAGAGGAAGATTAGTTTTGCTTTTTGATGCCAAAGCCTACTGGCTCTGGCAATATATGCCACATTTGCATATGCTGAACACTGTTTCAGACCTCTTTTACCATCAAATACTGTATAGTAACGGCATCCAAAGAGTTATTTTCTGATGGAAGCCACAGGCATTATGCCAACCCATTTCTTCGAGGAAGCAAATCTGTTGATATTAAATTCACACTACTAGATTAGACTAAAACTACCACCCACATTCTGGGCCAACTCTTAATTTCTTCTCTGCTGGAGACTTCATCTCAAGTTATTCGCCTGCTCTAACTGGATGCCTTTCAAATTTCTTCTTGCATCTTTTAAGACATGTGATGTTCGCCTGCATGCTTGCTCAGTAAGTATAATGACCATGTAGCTGGCTCTTGTATACTTTAAAGTCTGATTTTGCTTTCCAAAACAATTTGCAACTTTTGTCTCCATTGAAAGTTTCGAGGAAATGAACACTCCACTACATGAGATCAATCATCATTAATTTTGTTCTCTTTTGCATTTAGTTATTTTAATTCTCATTATCTTCAAAAAAACAGAAGATGCAACTTCACACACGTTCCCATTCTGAAATGTCCAGTTTTTTTCTCCAGCAATGCTGCTTTCAGTTAACAAGTGTAAATGAGATGAACACACAAACAATTGAGAAGCTGCTGCTGTGCTCAAGATATTTAAAAACTTTACAAAAGGCAATAAAGGTCCTACCAAAGAACAAATATGCAAATCCAATCAAGTCCTTTGCAGTACAGGGGAAAACTATCATATACATATGCACAAATATCTTGCCTGTAGCTACTTATTTCCATTGTTAATTACAGAGCTTACTGTGGAAAGCAAGGAATGGTATCTGGTTCATAGAGATGCTTAGTAACTGACAAGTATTTAGCACACAACTCCTCTCATTTAAAAATGCGTAATTCTATCACAGTTGTGTTGTTTTTCTGCATTATATTTCCTCTGCAGGATTTTCTCTGTAAGGGATCAGATAACATAGATCATTATTATTTTGCTTTGAGATAGATATATATATATATATATGTGACAGAGGCCCAAGATACATTATGGAGAAAAATATGAGACCCAGTTCCAGGGGGAAAAAGAGCAATCAATTAAAAACCAAAAGAAAATAAGGAAAGATGATACCTTTTTAATGAGAGCAAATTCTAGTAGAAAGTCAACAGCTCATCTGAACCCGTTCACAGCTATATTATTTTTGCTTTTTAGAACTGCATAATCTCAATGCACCTCGAAACAATAAAGCCACACGTCCAGCTATTTGTCATAAGCTCATTTTTAACATGGTCATTAATGGTTAGATCAAACCACAGTCTGAGGCCTCAGCAAGCAGATTATCTGATCTGGTGTAAGCACAGAATGATCAAACACTGTAGGATTTTAGCTACATGCTCTTCAGTCCCTTCTGTGAACCCACACTGAAGATTTTCAGGATGTACTAACAAGTAAGCTGCATAACAAAATTCAAGAGGCAGCTCAGCACTGTTCAGTAGACTAGTAACATTCACATTCCATTTCTGAAATTATGGTAGTTCAACAACATAAAATCAAAGTGAAGACCCCTGGAAATTATTAACTATAATTCAGAAAGTTAAGGCACAGTTTTAAGTAGACTAATCTAAAATGGCTGAAACACTATCATCCTCAGCTGTCCACACTACTCCTCGTCAAGATTAGTGCTACACCATCAGGGACCACTGAGGAATGCAAACCCTAACAAACCAGTTGTTAATTTAGCATATAATTATGAACTGCAGTCGGCAATTGTTTGCACTAACATATATAAACTGCCCAGTTGATCATGCAGGCTATGCTAGCACCTGAAATTACCAGTTTCTTCTCTCAAGTTGATTAACCTCCAGGTTCTGGACTCTTTCTTCTTTTGGTTATCCAATAGGCTATCCAGTAGTTTTATCAAAGCATAAAGCCTACATGAGAAGTTTCTTTCTTCTATCTTTTTCACATTAGTATTTATCTCTCAGTGTTACTTTTTTTGAAACAGGAATAAGTAAAATATTTGCTCAGATTCAATATTCCGCAAGTCATGCAAGAATACAATACTAGGGAGGATTCAAAATTACTTTGTGATTTGTTAGGGTACAAAAGCATTAGAGAATCCCATGATGTTCTTGCAAACATGTTTCAAATACAAAAGGCTGGACTTCCATGAAAAGTCAATTCACTGTTTAGATTTTGTTAGTTTTGCCTGTGAACTGAAAAAAAGGCTTATCACAATTCCAGTCTCATCTTTACTGCTGCAGTCCATACCCTCTAAGGGCAATCGCCCATTAAGGAACAGGTGGGACTGTGATTAGACTGGAACAGCAGCACCTGTAAAGCACCTCCACAGAGTCCACTATTTCAGTTTAAATCTGCATTTTGGAAATAAATGCATTTTTTGTTTTACATTGGAATCAAACTAGAAACAAAAGAAGACAAAGCTCCTCTAAGGCAGTCCCTGGACTTCCATTCAAACTTCACAATCATCTGCCCCATTCCACTGTCCTGCATGACCATCTCTCATCTTTTATTTCTATAAACCTACCCCCACCCCCCCCAATTATTCAGCTATAAGCTAAGTCACTCAAAGGTATTAGAAAGAAAACAATCTCTCAACACCCTCCATAATTTCACAGCAGCAGCAGTAAAACTTCGATGTAAACAGGTAAAACCTGTCTTGTAACAGTTCAGAAAAACATTAATCCTTGCTAATTTGACTGACTTAACTGACCTCAACCTGTGCTTTCTGAACAATTCAAACACTCTTTTTGTTAACTAATTAGATTTTTCTTTTAGAGTATTTCCTCATTTGAAAAAACTCCTACTTTAGAACTGTGTTCAGACAACTAGTCATTCATCTGGTTCTTTAAAGCAGTCCGTTTACTCCTCGAGGAAGACACTTAACATGGTAGTAGCTTCTTTGAGACTAAGAGCTGTAGCATCTCACTTCGGTTCAGTATTATTACCTTCTCAAGCAATTTCATTAAGCCATTAGGATAGATGATAGACACCATCCTACTTTTATATTATTCTTTTATTTTACATCTTGTGTTTAGGTTCTGGATTGATACATTCTAACTGATACATCCTTCACACAGGTATAGGAGGCAACAAAGCACTGTACCAAACAAAATCCATTTCTTTCTAAAACAGCTCTTTAGAGAAGTTTTGAAGAAAACAAACATTCCAGCACCTCTCAAATGCCAAGAGACACTACAAATTGCAAAACAAAATGTAGAACTAGAGACCTTTGAAAACACACAAATCTATTCAGTAACTGTACCCAAAGCGTAGCCCAACTCTACCCCATTAATCTTAATGCTCAAAGGCCAAGGTTGTGAGGGTGCAGAAGGGCTCCCCTTCTAAGAATGAGGACCTGCATGTGATAACACAACCAGAACCCTGTCGCATCATACCTTTGTTTCTGGAGAGCAGAGAAGTCAGCAGGTCTAACCAAGAGCGCAGATCCTCCAGCAAGCTCACAGCAACAAGACAAAGCCCCAGCCAAGCCAGGAAGTCAGTGCATGAGGTCTGAACTCTGAAGGCAAAGTGCCCACAGCTGGGCCAGGGGTGGGAATGCCCCAGCTGAGGCACATTAGGGCAATTAAGACCTACCAGTGCATTCAAACCCTAACAAAAGCTGTCTTGTTTTCTGAAGGTATGAGCATAAGAATACAGAGCAATCTTAATTTTAGTTTAAAGTGACACAGCAATTAATATATAGTCTCCATAAAGTCTCATCATAAAATACTATCACGTAACCGGCAATCTGCTCCAGCTGAGGTTTTTCATTTGTTTCCATCTGCAGCCCCCAAAGAAAATGACTGCAGTAACCCACTCTGGGAAGGACAAGATTAGAGATCAAAACACACAATCTTTTTCCACAGCAGATAAAAGAAAAATAATATTCAGTGGTCATGTCACTGCATTGAAAGCCAGGTGAAGATAAGAAGTACTAAGAAATTACAAAATGAGTCAGAAAATAGAACCTGGAAAAGAGATAGATATTAAGTCCTGGTATTAAATTAATTGACTCTTCCCCCAACAACCCACAAATAATATCTAGCTTGCAGAGAATCAATTGACTTTCCTCCAAAGACCAATCTCAGCCAAATTTCTTAATAAAAACTAAAAAAAAACAGGGAAGGAGAAGAGGGAAATCAATAAAACCAAAATGAGCTGCTTAAAAACAAGCACTATGAAATATTTTTGCCTTGAAGAATTCAAAATTGGAACTCGCTGCCCTATAAGTGAAACAAGGAAATACGAACTGTTCCAAAAATAATTAGACATTTTAAACAACAGTACTGTCTCCATAATTACATAATGTTTTCCCTCTATCTTAAAAAGGGGTGAAGCTTGTATTACAAGGTACAGGTCAACAAGTAATGAACAAGATGAAGGAAAAATGTTTTTAGAGAGACTCAGGCAGCCATTTGTAAAAGGAGCAAGAAGGCAATGGAACACCTCTTAACCTTTCCTGGGTTAGCTCACAACTAATCTGGTAAGAGATAATGGACCCATAATTCTTTTATGGGATTTATCAGAAATAATAACCCAACAAATGTATAAAATGCATATGCAAACCACTGTATAGTAAGCTTACTAAAGACAAAACAATAAGATGAAAGAATATGAGAAACAGGGCAACAATCCTTTCCTTGTTCTTCCCTTCCAGGTACAATCCCTAGTTTCATAACTCCTATGTTAGAGTGCTTCGGAAAACAATTTTCAGCTGCTCCCAGTGGACCTATCTTCAATAACGGCTGCATATAATCCTTTTTGGAACCCATTTACAATTTGGCTTCTGCAATGCCCAGTGCAAAGTCTTCCATAATTTATTTACACATTGTATGAAAAAAAGATTTGTTTTTTCTTAAACTTCCACGTCATAAATTTATTGAGGTACAGATTAGCTCTTAAACAGAACATAATTTAAATGGCACAAGTGCTAGGGACAGGAATACTTAGGAATAATCAATACTACCTGTACAAAAGAATAATTGAATTGCAGTAGTTTGCCTAAAGACAAAACACAAAAAGATGAGACAACATTATAGCAGTTATCAGGAAAATAAAAGGCTGTTGAAAAGAGGAACAGAATTATCTGTTCCGCATGTCCACAGCAAATAAGTAATAGGTTCAAACTATAGTAAGGAAGCTCAAAGCTGGATATTAGGGGGAGGAGGATGGGGGGGACGGGACATCCTAATAGCAAGCAAAAGGACTGCTTGGGATAGTTGCATAGTTTCTCTAATAGAAAACTGGATGAGAGCTTCTCTGAAATGACATGGATCTGTTAATCTTGTTTCAGCAAAGAGAATTGCATTAAATGATCTTTGGTGTGCTTTCCAGTGTAGTACCACACAATTAGAAATAAAGGAAGTCAACAGACATCTAGTGCAGTGGTTTATTTAACTCCATTAGTCTTGTGTTCACTTTCTGACTATTTCTATTACTAGAGAATACTCAGACTTCTCTGCCACTCAGAACAAAAAAACACACAGCACTGAGATTACACTAAATATAACAGAGTAACAAGACAGTGAAGATACACAGAATTTATAACAGTATTTAGACTCAATCATGTGACTACATTGCTTTGGCAATGGGCAATTCCCAGGCACTGCAATAGCACCTGCTAGAAACCAGCTTTCTTGCTCTCTAAATTAAAAATATAAATTAGAGAACAATAATCTAGCTTTTTGACAGATATTGTGCCTTTTTCTTCTGGACAACATTGTACTGGTTGTGATCAAAAGTGTAGTTTTCAGTGGGAAAGAAGAAAACAATTTAAGACCCAGTGACCATCTAAATCTAAATCCCTTGCTTTCTTACAGTAAGTTCAAGGAATAGCAATGACTGAAACTGTTTAACACTACAATGCAGTAAGAATGTAGCTTTTGGGGTTTAGCCTTCCTAGCCGCTTCCTAGTCTTGGAAGACAAGACAAAGGATATATAATCTCACATATAAACCTTTAAAGACACTATATTCTGATAAGCAGATGATCAGACTGGTTCTTCAGCACCACAACATTTGTAGGGAGGGAGACACAGAATTAGTAACAAGTGGCTGAGAGCAGGGAAGGACTGCTTCCTCCAGCTGCAGCATTGCCTGGGACATCATCACGTGGTGGAGGGGCTTTACTGATAAATGCCTCGCAGCTCCACTGCCCACAAATACGCCTTGTAGGGTGTTAATCATGTAAAGCAGAAATCATCATTCTGTACAGAAATAAACCCAAAACTGTACTTGGCAAAGGTTCTGCAAAAATAGCAACTCTGAGGCAATGTATACCCATTCACTTTTCCAATAGCTCCTTGTCTACCAGCTATATGGTTATTCATTACACATTACTTGGTTTGTTATTTTCCTTTATTCCATTTCCTATTTCAGCATCCTCATTAATTTTTATGCACTTTTGTTTTCATTTGTATACTTTTCATCACTTCAATTTCCTAATATTTCAGCAGTCCAATTAGCTACTTCCATATCTTAATCACACCGTGACTCCTTATTCAGCTATAAATATAATTTTATTACTGCGGTTTTAATGACTAACAGTTATAATAACTATTTTATGTAAAATAATTTCTCTTAAAACTTTTCGCCATTTCCTTCACTTGTCTGTAATTCAGTCCATCTCTCATCATATTTTGTTCAGTGGATCTTACATCATCCTAACACGCTTCCTGTATTAAAAACTGATTACCTGGAAGGGGGTAAAATTTCACTTTGCTTCATTTCCTCCCTATTTATCAGACTGTCCTAAAGCTGCTAGATGCAACCCAAAACTGAAGAGATACTATCTCCACATTACTTTTCAATAAATACGAAAGTACAGCCTGGAGAGGCATTATGAATACAGCACACAGCACTGCAGTTACAAATATGAACATCACCAATAAAAACATGTGTGAGCAATACATGAAGTCATTACTTCTGAACTGGAAATCCAGCATTATTCTCATCTTTGGTTTCTGTAATAGGATATACTTGCAGCGAAATAGTTAATATTTACTTCCAGCTTCTATAAAATCTCCAACATTTCAGGCAGATCATTAAGTTCTGTAAGACCCAAGATGCTGATGCTTCAAACTAGCAAATAAACAGGAATGCAAGTCTCCAAAATGGATTGGTCTGATTCTGTTCGAATTATTAATTTTTTTTTGTGTTCTAATTATCCACATTCTGTGAGCTACAAGATTTGTTTGTGGTGTAGAGGTACAGACGAGAGCAAGGTCTTCTGTACAAAAGGCACACACAAATACTTATGTCATCTTCTGCTGTATATAGAACTTCAATGCAGTATGAATCCAAACAGTATTTTAGGTCATTCTCACGAAGTATATTTAGATTCAACAATTTTTATTTATTTTCTTTTTAATTTCTCTTCAGCTGCTGTACTTCTACACATTAATTTGCGTCTATGTAGGAAGAATTAAAAGACTAAAAGGAAGTGCAAAGTTACACATTTTTAATCATTACTTTGTGCCTAAGTAATGAATTCACTGATAAAGCCCCATCATGCTGAACTTCTCACCAGGGGGCTAGGACATTTTTGTGGGGGTTTTTTGTACACCCTGCTTCATTCATTTCACAGAGCACCGGTCCTCTCTAGTGAGGTGGGCTGTAGCTGTACACTTACACCAGTTCATGCCCTGCAACATGCTTCATTCTCAGCTCTTCTGACTGCTCTACTACAGCCTACTGCTAAGCTGTCTCTGCTTGAAACCTTCCTTTACAAACATGATTTTAGTTCCTCTTGTTTTGCTGGCTTTTGCTTAAGGGATTCAGAGAATACTGACATTCCGTAGGGATGTATCAGAGGCTTGTTTTTCTAAGGGGAAATATCTTTATGCTTTTTGTTACCCAAAATGGAGACCTAAATCATGTTATTATATACAGACTGCATTAGTTTAAGACAAGCCAGGTGGGCATTAGACTTGCTGTTGGATTTTAGACCCAGAAGCATAAAATCTTTATAAACCAGATCTAATTGTATTAATATCACTGTCAATTTCCATCAGCTGAATATGTGACTGTGTTTTACAAAACCTAAATTCAGTTGCTGATCCCAAAGGATACCAGAAAAATGGTTTTGTCAAGTGTATATGTTTCCTAAAATAATTTCCAGTAAATCATATCACAGATTTAAGATTTAAATTCATCATGTAATGTTTCATATTTGTTAATTTGTATAATGGATCACCAGGAGTTCTGCTAGCTTTGGAACACTTACCCTTTCAGTGGTAAATAAAGTAACTTTGTCAGCTGCTGAGACAGTTTGATTTGATTTCACAGAAATACACAAGCTTATGCATGTTTGCAGGATATTAATTGACATATCTAATTACTACTGATGTATACTGTTTAAAATCCTCTTCTACTTTCTACTGAAATATACCATTATATATTTGAATTTAGAAATGAATGGTACACACATTTTGATACTGACTACTAAAAAAACTAGCACTGATACCAAGATATAATACCTAGAAGGTGCTCAAATCTGTTTTAATAATAATTTCTAAACCACTTTACTATTGTTAAAAAAATGACAGTTATTCATTATTTACAAATTCTTTCTTCACTTTGATCTTCCTTTCACCCATCAGAAAGAAGTCTCCCTCTCCTTTATGGGTTTTCACCCTTAGAAAATAACTTGATATGTGTTCAGTAGGAACTCCTATTATAATCTATGCAGTAGCCCACAGCTGATTTTCTCCTCAAGTAAAAGAATCATAGAATCATAGAATGGTTTG
>NW_009920482.1:21231-32856 GCF_000696875.1 Nestor notabilis | reverse complement strand
CCAACCCTAACTATTCTACGATTCTATGTTTAAATAGGAGCATCTAATCTCCCTGAAATGTACGTATCTTGAGACACTTTTGTTCATTTTTCTTTTCTAAAATCGAAGAAAGAAACAAGCAAATAGAAGTCACTTGTGAAACTGTGCCTTTGCACAAGTCCAATTCTTATTCTGATAAGAAAGGAACAATGCAAGTTTCAAAATACTTCTAATTACTCAGATACGAATGCTGTACATCAGATTAGCTAAGAATGGATGAAATGAGATTAATTTTGAATGAAGTCCCCCTAGTGTCATGCCATTGTTATCTGGCATTCATATTTTGCCTACAGTTAACAAGATTACATATCAATGTCTGGAGTTATTCACTGAATTTTTTGCCCTTTAATTTTCTTTCCCAATGAAGGCTGCACATTACACTTGCATGCAATAATTGCTAAATTGTTTGTGTGTTTGACTATTTTTCCAAGCTGTGACATCCACTCCAGTCATTGACATAATTAACTCAGTATCTTTTGTGTGGTTTACTCCCCATCTTCCTTATTGGGTAGCACAAATCCCTCCCACTGTGAAAGTCAGGGCGGGGCAACTAGTGGGAAAACCTGTTCACCATCAGTGTATTAACAATGAGAAAAATGACCAACAGTACTCTTACATGAAGTAAAACATTTTGGAGAAAGATAGGCTTACAGCACTCATGCTATGATACTGTACCTCTTTACATTGCAGCTATTTTCACAAGTAATTTTGAAGACAGATGTTCAGGGTCCTCCCAAGTCTTTATGTGAATAACTCCAGAGGATCCAAAAGCATTATTTTGATGCACAGCAGTGTGAGCACAGCAGGAGAAATCTCTGTTGCACTGCCTCTAGGAGGGCAACATGACATAGAATGAAAAAGGACTTCAACAGAGTATACCAGCATCAACTCAAACAGACCGAAGGCCTCCTTCTGGTTTTGCTGTCTTGCATTACCAATTAAGGACTGTTACAGTAAACTTGCAGCAAAAAGTTATACTCTAGTCATTTCCCCCTTCCTTCTAACTCTTTGTTTTCAAATGGTTAAGGATCATTTACTCTGTTCCCACACATGCTAACAGATTATGACTTTATTAATTCCTCACATCGTGTCCATTATCAATCAAATTCATTACACTCTTTGAAGTATATCGATTATATACTGGATTTCTCTTCTCTCTAGGTGCAATGTGGGGAAAAAAAGAATAATGTCTGTGAAAATAATAGAACAAATGCAATTAAAAGCCACTTTCCATTCCAGCAGAGAATCATGTTGTCATTGTTATCCCTGAATTCACACAGTATCATTAATAAACTTAAAATGCTGCTTGCTTTTACGAATGGATTAAAAAAAGAGGGCTTTCCTTACATAAGATTAAAAAGTCACTCTGCCCTGTTCAAAAGTACTACACCTACTAAAAAGCTGCTTATTTTCTGAATTCTGAGCAGTTTTCACCAAAATTCTGTTGTTCATGCCACTGATCAATCAAGTACTTATTTGCTAAATCATCTTTAACTTTTTTTTTTTTTAAACTTCATAACTGTTAAAATGGAATTAAAATAAATATAGTTCTTTGTTAATAATTTTAGTACTCTCTATCCTCCAAATCTTCAGGAATTTTTTGAGAGTTTTGTCACTGTCAGTTTTACAGTTCTCTGACATGAAGCTCAAAACACTAGGCATATTAAATATGCCATTTATAAACACATTTCATGGGGTGTTTATTCTTTCCCAAATCCCTAATAAAGATTACAGAGAAAATTACATCTCAAGTAAACTGCATGGGTCAGCCATAAAATTGCGTAGCTTGCAATTTTTCTCATTCTGCTCCCTCCTTAATGTCAACAAGGTATTATTTTTATATGTCAGTTTTGATTAGTGGATTTTTATATTTTTGGTGGTTTTTTCTTTTTTTTTAGATTTTTTAGCATTGAAAGACATATTCTTCCTGGCATATGGACCTAAAAGGTGACTCACTTTCTGTATTTGAGCAGCAAAGAAAGCAGACTTCCTTTATAAAACAGCTTTGCAGCCACTAGGTGTAATGCTTTGCTTCAAAAGGAAGTCTGAAAATTGTTCCAGACTCCAAAAGACTTACCATGTACGTTTTCTCTCCTCATTGTTTCATCAAAGGCAGGATTCATATCTGTGAATATTCACAATCCAAAACAAAAGCATTTGGAGAAGTTACTCATCTGGATACCTTCTATAATCATCACAAAGGGATAAATACATCACACCATGATTGATCCCCTTTGAAATCATAAGTCTAAATAAAATTGCTTTCTGGAGAGACGTCAGACTCACTTGACTATTCAGGTCCCCATTTGAGATCACTAAGGGCATCAAAATCCACCCCGTCCCTATGTACCACCAACATACTCATTTCACTTTTCCAGTTAATCATTTTTCCGCTTCGAATTTAGGGATTTTTTTTTTAGGCTTTTTTTTTTTTTTACTTCCTGGTTTAGCTGTAACATTCAAGCATTTTTCTTTCTTCCTTCTCGTTAACGCTGAATCTAGTATCTCAGCTTGAGGAAAAAAATAAAATCACCAGCCTGTCCAGAGCATCACCAGCCTTTACTTGGACATGCAAAGGCAAAGGTTATAGTGTCTCTCCTTTCCCACACCTCCCAATTACCTGCCTAGGCTCAGCTGAAGAAAGAAAGAATGAACTCTGGAAAGCTTTTCCTGCTGCTGCCTTCCTGTTTACACACCTGGCATCTCTGTTCTGTTCTGCATCCATCCAGTCTAGCAGAGCCCATGCAACTCCTCCATGCTTCCTGAGGGCTGCAAGCAACTTTGAAGTCTAGTCTCATCTTATCAAAACCAGTTTGAACAGAAACTTTACTTATATCTCTATATAAAAAATGTTTATATGACATATACATACACATATGGCAGAGTAGGTTGAAACACACAATATCTGTAACTAGTGAGATCCAGCTCCTTACAACCCATTTGTCTGTAGCACCTTTCTCTGTACACTATGCTCTAGTAAGACATGATGGAGAAAATGTTTTGCTATGACCAAAAAGCCTTCTAGGTCCATGGTCTAAGGAAGCCTTATTTAGGTATTTAGCATATTCTTCTACCCATCTGACACAGACATTCCGAGTTACAGAACAGTACTTAAAATCATTACATAAAATCATATACTACATTTAGGGTCCTTCTATTTTTCCATGTATGAAGTCCAAATGCACTTTGCTCACTTAAAAATAATTTCTGTAGGTCTCTGCAAGATTCTAGTAAAGAGCTTTTGTACTGGTTGCCTCATACAAAACCAGAAGGGATTTGAATACTTAAACATTATAGCTTTCCATGTATTTAGCACTTCTGACCAGCAGATCTGTAAGTGCTTTAAGGGTCACCAATTTGCACACACAGAAAAACTTCAGTTCCAAGGTGTACAGTGACATTTTCTATCATGACCTTGGCATCCTCTACTTGTTCCCCCTCTCTGCTCTGTGATGTAAACAAATGTAAAGAGTGGAAACCCAGACAGTGGAAATATATTAACTGAGTTTTAGTAATTTCATTCCAAATGTTTTGGAATGTCTAAGGAACCCTCTGAAGCTAAGTTCATTGTCTTTCTGCTGCTTGGCATATTTCTCAGCTAATTTAACATTTATAAACACACACAAAAATGAATTTTAAATATTATATTTCCATGAGAAATTCTGCCTGCACTGTAAGCTTGGTTAGTTTAAGAAAACCAAATTCTCATTAGTAGAGAATAAAAGTATGAGCAAAATCACTGCCTGTAAATAAAATTAAGAAATGAAAAAAAAACCCCATGTAAACACCCACACACAAATAACAGTGCTGCTGAACTTTCTGGTGGGAAAAATGTGTAACATTTTTTGTGAAGTTCTAACATCACTTCTGTGAAAAAAAATGTTTTGCAAATTACATTATTTAAATACTTTTAAGCACTTATATTACATTCAGAATTATCATACAGATGAATAAGTAAAATCATAAAAGAAAGGTAGGTCTTCTTTGTGCAGACAAAAAGGGAGCAAGCACATATTAATTCCTCTTAGAAAACATAGAGGTTATTTAGTAGTTGTGTGGAAAGGGAAGAGACACTAATTTATGAGTAGATTTTTTTTTTATAAGGCCTGCTATAGTACTGGATTTCCAAGATAAGTACATTTTCAGAGAGACACCATTTATAAGAATCTTTTAATATGAATAAAAATGTAAGAGCTTCTAACTTTCTTCTGGCTGACATGGTTGATGATGGCCAAAGGCATATCATATAATTGGGGAAAACTTGTTCAAAATGAAGCACACATGGTTCATAGACCTCCTGGTCAGCTGTTATATTTAGAAAGAGATTTAGGTGTTTTAGGAAGCTTAAAAATAATAACTTTGAGTTCCTAAGTTGGTAAGTCTTACAAAAGTAGTGAGAAAAAAAATATTCTAAAATGAGAAGAAATGTAAGTATCTATACCTATGTGGAAAATGCTAACATACCAGTTTATAATTTTATTGCAAGGTCTAGACAGTAACATGTGACCAGTGATAAGTATCTCTGATCATAATTATCATTAATGATCTTAAGTATCTCTTACAGAGAAGATTTACCACGCAATTTGTTTATTCTAGTACACAAGATAGGGAGGGGTACAAAATCAGTAACAGCATAAATGGTACATAAGGAAAAAAAACGTACTTGCCACATCCTCATGGGCAGCAACAGCAGTATTCTGGTTTGCTGAGTAATTAATGCCTTCTACATAATTTTCAGAAAGTGTACCATAAGCATAAATCCTAAAGCTTCGTTTTAGGAACCTTTACATTTCTTTTAGTGACATATTTTTAGGTGAATGTCTCTGAAACATTAAATAATATGTAGTATATTAAGCTTCTGTAGTATGGCCTGTAAAAATCTTATTTTTTTCTCTTCTTCCATAGCACAATATGATACCAGTGAGATACAGGGCTTCCTACAGTTGTAATAGTACAAGGTGATAGTCATATTACAGATACATGGTAAGCATGCCATACAGCAAAGCTTGTGAATTAGGCAGCACCAGCACAAAATGAAATTGTGACTCACTCACCAATGGGAATTATCCTGCTCTTAATAAATGAGGTTGCTAAAGACTACCTGGACTAAAGTAGAGAGGCAGTCCAGGCTGCAAGGATTTGTTCAATGTTAGGACATTAGGAGAACATCAATGCTATTGCTCCTGGAGGATGCACTAGCACAGTGATACTGGGATGCCTAATTCATCCATCTCAGGTGTTTCTCTGCTGGCAAGTAAGGCACCACTCATGTCCCCAGTCTTCCTGTCCAAGAAAGCAGGTTCAAGACATGGTGTTGTCAGAAACAGGTTTGGTTTATTGTTCTGCTCAAGGCTGTGGTGAGCAAGAAGTATCCCCAGGCAGCCCCGATTGTAGCACCTGTGTACATTTGCATAGCTTTTCCTGTTTCTTTACTTCACCTTTCTCTACTCTTGTCCTTCCTTTGTCAGCTCTGTCCTCTCTCAACTATAATTACTTCTGCCTTGGTCCCAGTTTTGTCACATGTGTACCCAAGTTTGGTGGTTTTGATACCATTACCTAGGTATTCCCGGCTTTATATGCTGTTTCTGGTTTGGTTACTTAGATAGTGCTGGCTTTGCATGACTGTATTCCCAAAAGGTCCCTCATCATCCCCTCCCAATATCTATGAAATCCAACCATTTCTTAAGCAACTCTCCCTCAAACATCTGTGAAATCCATCTCCCCTTCACAGTGTTATCTATAGCCTTTGTTGGGTTCATGCTTTGTTATTGGTCACATCCAACAATTCCAGCTATGTCACATCCAATAGTTTCTCACATCCCTTGCAGTTATCTTCACCTGGCACCAGGCCCCCATCACCTGCCCGCAGCCCTGACATAATCAAGGTGTCCCTTGGCCTGCATGCAAGTGCCAGGTGATTGTTGAATGGATCAGCCAAACAAGAAAGAAGATAAACTAGTTGCACATGAGGGAAGACTGGAGAAGTTTAGGTGTGGGGCATATATCTAGTGTTTTGCCATGTACAAGTCCACAGTCTGAGGGAGGAAAACTTAGTCTTTTCTTATAGATTTTGATAGCAGAATTAATATCATTTAACATGAGCTATCTAAAATTTGTCTAATGCAGGCATTTGCATTTTCTTCTGAACTCAACACAAAAAAAAAAAAAAATTAACAAAGGAAGTTAAAAGCAGTTTCTCCCTGACTGATCAGGAATTATGTTTTTCTCTGCAAGTTGCAGGTGTCCTCTCTAAAGCAATGTTGCCCCTTGTGCCAATTCCATCAGCTGGTTTTCTCATTCTCTTCTTTCTTTTTCTTTTTCCCCTCTTCCTGCCCCTATGTGAAAACGAGAGACAGAATTGGAACCAATTATCTGGGGCATTAGTCTTCATTCCTTGCTTTCAGCACTGGGGACAAAGAGAACTGGGAAGGAAGTGGTGGTTGTTTACTAGTTTTGATTGACAGATCTATTGCCTTCTTGCAGTTTCGCAGGTGAGGTCATCATGCTGAGCATAATTTTTGGGACAGATGGTGAAACTGGGACAAACAACAAAGAACAGATGGCCAATGAAAAGTACCAGAATAAAAGCATGTGGTTTGGAGCTGGACAGCATACTCCTTTCTCCTCAGTGTTAGTGTTAATCTGTTTAATTCTAAATTTAGGTTTTCTATTAATGTCTTATAACAGCTATGGTTAGTACCATTTAGATATTTCAGTTCAGCATTTTGTCTTCATATATGTGCCCTTTAAGCACATATATGTAATTTTATTTTCTTTGCTAAACAACCTTTTAGAATCATAGAAACAACTAGATTGGAAAAGACCTTTAAGACCATCAAGTCCAACCACTACCCTGGGACTGCCAAGACCACCACTAAACCATATTACTGAGGGCCTCATCTACATGGTTTTCGAACACTTCCAGGGACGGTGATTCCACCACTTCCCTGGGCAACCTGTTCCAATGCCTCATCAACCTCTTGGTGGAGAATTTTTTCCTAGTATCCAATCTAACCCTCCCACCCCTGGTGCAGCTTGAGGCCATTGCCTCTTGTCTTATCACTTGTTACTTGGGAGAAGAGACCGATCCCCACCTCACTACAACCTCCTTTCAGGTAGCTGTAGAGAGTGATAAGGTCCCCCCTGAGCCTTCTTTTCTCCAGACTAAACACCCCCAGGTCCCTCAGCCGTTCCTCATCAGACTTGTGCTCCAGACCCTTCACCAGCTCCATTGCCCTTCTCTGGACCCACTCCAGCATCTCAATGTCTTTCTTGTAGTGAGGAGCCCAGAACTGAACACAGGATTCATGGTGTGGCCTCACCAGTGCCAGGTACAGGGGGATGATCACTGCCTGGGCCCTGCTGGCTACACTATTTCTGATACAAGCCAGGATGCCATTGGCCTTCTGGGCTGCCTGGGCACAAGCTGGCTCATGTTCAGTTTAGATAATGTTAACCCTGCTGACACTTGTCTTCCCTGCTATGTCACTATGCATCAGACTGAATCCAAAACTTTCTCATAAGAGTTAGCCACTCAGACAGTATTTGTGAAATGAACTTCATCTGCGTTCAGCATCCATTTGAAACATCATTCCATGTCTGAGGACATCTCAATAACATCACAGAAAAACCTCTTAATATCATTTAATCAATACTTCATCTTCAGGATGTATCTATTCATATCTGATTTTTATCTTCAGCTAGGAAAACAGGGATGAGTGCCCTCATCTCTTTCAGATCATCCCCAGAACCTCTCTCAGAGCTGTTAGAGTTCATAGGAATCATTGATGCAAAGTGCAACCAAAGGAGTTGTTGGCCCTTGGCAACCATTGTGCAATGTCTCATGCCTGGCTCTTGGATGACCACACTTTGTGTGGAACGCTGGGACTGTTTGGCAGATGTATCATTCCTCTCAGGAGGAGCAGTCGACTATTTCCAACACCCTTAGCTTCTCTCTGACATGCACTAGTGTGCATGAACATCCCAGCCTTTGAAGAATGCAACCCTGCAGTCTCTATCATCAGGCCTAGCTCTCTACTGCATGCAGTGAGGACAATGTGATTTGTGACTGTAATGGGCTGCCAGCTGGGAAGGACAACTGACTGCTTCCACACTGGCACTGTAGCTTTTAACTCTCATCTGGTACCATTTTCCTTCCTCATTTATGGAGGCCTATATGCCAGTGGAACTAATTTGTTTCCAGGGGCTTTTCCCTGCAAGGCATTTTTTCCTGTAGATTTTCCACTTGCTTCTTGAATTCAGGAAAGACCCTCTCTCATGTTGGCCTCTGACTGATTTTCACTACTGGGGATGCATTTCCTTCAACTAGAGGCCAGGACTTGACCAAAAACATCTAGGCTCAAGGTTCCTATCTGGGAAGAGACCCCACACGTGACAGAAAATGCAAAACTAACAGTGAAATTGAAAAAAAATCATGCTTTGGGGGTTGTGGTTCTACCTTCCTTAGCTCATATAAACTTTTCTCTTAAAGCAAGCTCTCTTGCCTTAACTCCCCCACAGCACTAGCTCATTTGCTGTAATTCACTAGTTCACACTTTTCAGTAAGATGTTTTATTTTAAGCCTATTTTCACTTAGGTCATTCTGCTCCCTTGTTTATCACAATAGTGATCAAAGGCCATCAACCGGGGTAGCAAACCTGGGTACCCAGTGCCCTCTGAAGCAGCAAACCCCTAAGCTCACTCATGAGCCAGTCCCCAGGCAAGCCACAAACCACTACTACACAAGGCAAACTGAACTTCAAGAAATTAAGTTTGTCTTCTTTGGGTTTCTTTTTGTTTGTTTGTTTGTTTGTTTGGGGTTTTTTTGTCCCTGCAAACTTCTTCACTCAGTTTCTTCATCCCATGGAAAAACATGTCATATACGTGTCAAACAATCATACTGACAAAACAGCTTAGTTAAATGTTGGTTAAAAGAGAGAGATGTGTAATAACTCAGCCTCACTCATTTACTCCTTATTACATTATTCTCATGAGTAAGAACACAAAAAAATAAAGACAAAATGAGAAAGAGGTTTTGGTCTCTTGTTGATAAAAGCTACAAAATGAGGACTGGGAAAAAAAATACTACCATATGTGCTGATAGAGCACAAGAAAGATTTATTGGGAGCTAGCTACATGAACTGAATAAGAGGGCTTTTGTCCGGACTGACGACTAATTGACATGAATCAGATTACGAGATAGCTGCCTCCAAACCTCTACAACCAGAACTGTGAACAGAAATACCATTAGAGGAAAGTGGTGCAGACAGTCAGCTAAAAAAAAAAAAAAAAAAAAGAAATAGCATGCGTTACTTTGTGTCTGATGGTCTGATGGCTTTTTAAAAGCCAACATGGTCTGTCTGAGTAAAATCCAGTCCAAAAATGCAGCGAACAAGTTTGACACAGGAAAACACGAGAGGTATTTGCATCTGTTGTACAATCATGGCTGGCCAAATTCCTCTCTACACTCAGTGAGCTGCATTTACAGAAAGTAGCACAGTTTTTTACCCTACTAAACCCAGGGTCATGTGGGGGCACTGTAATAATGTGTGTGAGTGTGGGGTGGCACTGCTCTTCCCCACTGCAGCACGCAGGCTGCAGAGCAGACAGTAGCCCCATGGAGGGGCAAAAGCAGCCTTTTTTCCCCCTGTAATTCTGAAGGGAAAAATCCTTACATCTGAAAACATCTGAAAACAAATGCACATTGAACATCCACATCTTCATATTGTAATAGCAGAAATTAACTTAGAAGGAAACCATACCTGTTAGGACACTCAATCCTACAGTCTATATCAAAAATAGATGCTTTGCTTAAAACTAATAGAACAGGTTTGGTGGTATGGTTACTATTTGTTTTGGTATGTTTTATATGTTTCATAAAACCTGACATGAATTTCAAATGTCTTCAAATCCTTTAAAAGTATTTTTTATCTCAGTGTTCAACTGTGCTCTGCTTTCTAGTATTTCATGAGAACTGATTTTATGAGCTCAAAAAAGAGTGTAAAATTCAGCTTCATTGGAATGATTGTAGTACACAGACCACTATAATTCACAAGCAGCAAGATGCTCAAGCACTAGAGTAACACTAATAGTATTAATTAGCTTAGATTTTGGTATGTGCTAAAACACGGACCTGAAGTGTGTCTATAAGATAAGCTGTATCATCACTCACTCATTCATTCATTCACTCGTTCACTCACTCTCACACTCTTCTTCAGCATTTTCAGATGGCTTTCAGAAATGTTTTAGACTTCTGCTGTTTAAGAAACAAATAAAAAACCAAAACACCTTGAAACCACAGATGATATTTTTTTTTCTTAAGGTGACATCTAAAGAACCCTGAACCCAGTAAACTGCATAGCACAAAAGCTCTCTTTATCTACCTTTCTGCCCTACTTCACACCTATTCCCTCCAGTGAGATTGGAAGAAATTTGTAGCTGGAATCTCAGTTCTACAGAATCAGTGGGATTCGCCACTTACTTTGATGGGGCCAGAATATTTTTCAGACTGAAGGCTTTGAGTCTTCTCCTCTCCAGAAAGCTTAATTGCCCAAACTGAGGAAAAAAAAACCCCAAACCCAACCAAAAAACAACCCCCAACCAAAACTCCACAAAAAACTCAAGGAAAAGATTCACCAGAAAATGGCTTCATGTAAATTAAACAAGATAAAGTGATTTTCATTCTAACCTGAATTATTACTGAAGGCAAAAGTAACAAAGGTTTTGGCAGCGTTCTGTCTGACACTACTTTTTAATAGCTTTCTTGCTTTGAACATATTGCATTGGGACAACTGTTGATATCAGCCTTTATGAGGTTTTATGTTTCGTTTTGGTTTTGTAAACCAGAAATCAATTTCTGGTTGAGACAGGAGATAGGATAACCATACTAGCAGCAAATGAAATACAGTTTTTGCTATGCTTTTTTCAACAAAGTTGGTTTTGGCATGCTAATTTCAGCTAAAGTATGAATAAATATGTTTCATCTATTTTTGGACTTGTGCTGTTGTAAGAACCAATTTTAAATCAGGGCTCAGCCTAAACTATACAGATGAGATCTTAGAACACTCCCCTCTTATGATATAACTTCCCCCATAATAGTCCATTCAGGGACAGGAAGCTTGGAGCAGAATAGCTGTTTCATGCAACTTCTCACTCTCTTGTCATCAAAAGGTCAGTTGAAGCATGTCAGCAGTGCAACCAGAAGAGCAGAAACTGGTTGCGAAGGAAAATAAATGTGAAAAATGATAATCCTCATCTATCTCCTATCACAATTTATCAACATATACCTATGTGTAAATGTCCAGATTCGCTTTGGGCAGACTGGTGGGTACACAGGCCAAGATGTTGTGCTACCAGGCTAGTCTGCAGCCTTGTGTTTCTGCATCATTGGAGTCAGGGCTGTCCTCCTCAGCTGCCTTTGCTGCTCCCCTCCAGGTGGGCAGTAGTAATTTAAGTTGTGGCTACTGGATGAAAAGAGCACTGGTACTTGCAGACTGCAGGACTTCATGGCTAAGCATTCATATTCACTAGCATGGTACAGTAGTTAAACTGTCATGAAAGTAATAAAAAGCTGCTAGTAGAAAAGCT
>NW_009920482.1:0-21214 GCF_000696875.1 Nestor notabilis | reverse complement strand
TGGAAAGAGCTTCCCCATAAGGTGAAAGTACAACAAAACAATAATGAAGGAACCAAGTACATTGCATGGTGAAAGCAAATTATTGGGAAATGTCCAGGATATGGACCTACAAGGAAATAAGAAACTGAAGCGGAAATACAGCAATTCTCTGGAATGTTTGAAGAGAATATATGTAATGATGCATGGGTCTACTATTCTTTAATAGATAATTAAATATTTAAGTGGATATTTAATCCAGGTGTGTACATACTTCTAGCCCTATGACCTACGTACCAATTCCACAGAGGTCTGAGAGTCTCTGGGTTGGCCAGGTAAGGATGGTCCATAGGCAGGAAATTAGAAAGGCTCTGCAAAAAGGCAGTAGCCTGAGGGAATATCCACTCTGGAGTCCAAGCAATGCCAACCTGGCAGCCTAGTTGTTCCTATAAGCACACTCTATCCCACAGCTAGGATTTCAGAATATTCGTAAGACCTGAATCAGCACAGTCCCGCTACTAGTGGTGTGGTATGGTCTGAGCTTGGGACTTGAACCTGAACAGCCGCAAAGGTTCAAGATTCACAGGTTGGACATGTCTGTGTGGTATCTATATTCAGAGAAAAGACAGATTTGTGGTTAAGCTGCTCGTCTGGGACTCGCAAAATCCAAATTCTCCCACAGCTTTCTCATTTAAACTTGAGCAATTCACTTCATCAGTCTGTCCTCCAGTTGACAGTACACACTGAAAAGATAGATAGTTTTTTCTTTTTGTTTTTCCTTTTTTTTTCCTCTTCTTTTTACCTGACTACCTTGCCATTTCGGAGCATGTCTTTAGGATGTTTTTCAGTAGTTCTCACACAACTGCAGGTATGAGGTTCACTCATACACAAGAGAGTGACTGAGGCTCTCAGGCGCTACTGTATCATAAATATTTAATAGTTGCTGAAACCTAAAAGATCACATTGAAAGCAAAGCTAAAATGACACAAGCTAAAAGTCAAGAGACTGTGCTGGAAAAGTAAATATTCCAAAGATATATAATTTTTTGTTAAACTAAATTTTGTTTCTTTCTACTTTTTGAGAGGATTAAATGTAGGATCCTAGAAATTCAAAACATTTACAGATGTACTGCCTGAGAGAGAAGCAAATTAAATGCCTACAGAAGTTCTTCAAACATTATCCTTCATTAGTATCTCTATAAAGTTATTATCGGGAAACACACAATCAAAATCAGGGCTTGGTGGTACTGTGCACAAAGACCTTATAACAAGGACAATGCTTGTATGTCAAAAGGGAAGTCTTTATGCTGTTTATCAAGGCCATTCAGAACTTGTAACTCCAACAGAATGTAGCTCTTGTCATTCCCTGATTCTAAGAGGTTTTATTGCAGACTCAGCAGTATGGGGACAGGATGAGATGGCTGGGCACTCCTATTCACCTGAGGACAACAGAGAGAGACACAAAATCATGTTCAAATATTCTAGGCAGTTACCTTTAAAAACAGGAAAGAAATTCCCCACACACAGTGTGACTTTCACTGGGTATAAATATTCCCACTGGTCTGTAAGTGTAACTGTGAAATACAAAAAAGATCTTACACAGCATTTTGACACCTTTCCAAAATGAAAAAGGCATGTATTTGATCTCCTGGTTCTGGGGTTTTTGTTTGTGGGGATTTTATTTTATTTTATTTCCTCTGAAAATTACTCTTCTCTGAGTGCTAGTGTTAACCTAAATATGAATACTCAGGCACTTCATTACAGATCTTTCAGTCTCACAGTAGCTCATAGGAGCATCTAGATATTGCAGCAGAGCTGGTTGTAGCATGTCAAGCACCTGGAATTATATTTGCCCCAAATTGCCCTTGTCCTTGTATTTAATTATTGAGGTCATTCATAGGTATTCAATTGTTTAAATCAGACTATTCATTTTCAAATGTCTGTGTCTGCTTTAGTGCTGACAGAGAACCATTCCACACGCTAAGCTTGCAGTGTTCCCCCAACTACTTTATGGAAATTATATTGCTCTTCAAAGCCCTGGAACAAATCCCCTGGGTCTGCAAATTTAGCTACAACTCACTCAGTTGAGAACCCTCCTGCTCAGAGTAAGAGAAAAGGAAAACTCCATCCTAAAAAGTCAACAGTCCTGGCTTTGATTTCAGATTCCTGCTCCTCTCCAGTTGAAAATGTGAATGGGGGAGAGAGAGCACTGCCAGTACTGAGGAAAGATGCAACTCTCATTTCAAATCCAGCCCACTTCTTTGCTGGCAATAGTGAACTAAGTCAATATTGGTGAATCACTTCAATAATGAATCCAACCTTCTCCAAAAAAACTTGAGAATCAAGGACTCAGAGTTGGATATTCGACTACTTTTTTTTCTTTTACAGAAATTATTAATCTACTTAAATCTGCATACTGTCCTTTAAGTAAGTCTGCAGACATAATACAGAGGAGAAAAGCTGTCTTGCAGTATCTGTATGACCTGTTTTTTCACCTTCTTAGTACATCTTAATAATAAAGCAGGCACACTGGGGGTCACATAAGTCCTATTGGGCTCTCCAGGGACTAGAAATGCTTAATTTAATGATTTACCTTTTCAAGAAAACAGTACTCACTGTTCCTTCAGAGCTGGCCTGGTCAAGAACAGGAGGTGACAGGAAATCATTAGGCAGAGGATATGTATGTCATACCTAGCAATTTTGAACTATTCTGTTAAAATACTTTAAACTACTTTGAAACCATTTTGGAAAGCTGAAGTAAATCTTGTGTAAGTCTCTATAGGTCGACAACTGCCTGATCCTTCCCTTCCAAATTTAGACACTGACAACAGTCTCCTTAGATCATTACTCATCTAGCATGTTTTATACGTGAGCATCAATAGCTTCCTCTTTGTTACCAGTTTTCCTCTGTAGAACTTATTACCATACCACTTATACAGGATCACTGACTTCCAAACCTCTCTAACACTGCTATGAATATTGCTCTTCTATCTGCTCTATCTTGTTATGGAAAATAATAAATCACAGCCATTTTAATAAGCATGCTTGTTGTCAAACTATTTTTTCACATCATTAAATTGTTCATTTTATAAAACAATTCCTCTGTTCAGGAATAGTGTATAGGCTTGTCCTGGATTCAGCTACACCACGACAAGGCTTATGTGATTTTGTCAAGACTGAATGATTATACCAAGAAAATAATAATTATACCATGCAAATACAATCTATAGGTTATCATGTGAAATTCACTTGTCTGCTTACTGCTGTTGGTTTTAACTAGCTGCCTCTATCATGTGACATCTTTTTCATCCCATTTGGATGATGAAGACTTTGTAAACAAGAGAAGAGGTAGGTACAAAAGGTTACAAAGAATAGAAATTTTTCTAGATGTAGAACTCTTCTTTCTAAGTTATTACATCTCTTTGTAGATGTCTGCTTGAACAAATATATACTTGCATTAATGTTTTAGACAGGAGCAAGGAGGCGGCCTGGATGAGGTAGAACCACAGATGATGACAGCAATAGGCCTGAATGTCTGTGGAAATTTTTCAGCCAGATTTTCCCAGCTTTCCTTTGAAGTTGTAGCTGTTTTACAAGAACAGAAGAATTTAATTTCTTAGTCAATCTTCCAAACTATGCTTTCAAAAGCATATACCATAATGCCCTTGGAGACAAACAGTTAAATTTCTGCTACTTGGTGGAGATCAGCAATACCAAACAAGTGTAAATTTGGAATGGTGCTGCAAAATTTAGTGATAGTCATAGTAAGAGTTGGAAAGGAACCAGCCTGGCTTTCATAACCTCTTTGGTAGGATTAAGAGCTTAGTGGTGGTGAAGAACAGTCAGAGCTTTAAACTTCTGAACTTCATAAATTCTGACCTGAAAATAACAAGGATGAACAAAAAAGGAAGCCCAGGAGACTTCTACAAGTACTTTGCAGAGTAGAACAAGACAGATTACCATAATGTAAATAATACTCACGGTAGGTTCCTGAAACTCTCCTGCTTCAGGAACTCATCCTGCAGTGCAGCACAAGTGCATCCTCTGCTCTTTGTTCTTCTACATGTATAGCTATTTGCAGAAAATGAGGCACTCTGAATGCTTAAATGAACATAAAAGTGTACATAAGCTGTTACAGAATAGGAAAATGAAATCGATGACAGTTTCAGTGGCCAGATTGTGTATTTACTTGGTCATTTGAGGAGTATTGCAGAAGATTGATCCTCAAAAAACATACATTGTCATATTGGTAGAAACATCAGTGCAAAGGGTACTGTACCAATTGCCTCTGGGAAACATGAGAGCAGGAGGATGACAGATAAAACACCACCAAATCCCATGACTCATTTTCCCGGAGTAGGGGAAAAAAGACTGAGGTACCCCTTGCAGAAAGGATAGCCTGTATTTGGGGACTACCATGTCCCTTTCAGAAACCAATTTAGGTATCTTCACTACAAGCCTGCAGAAGTGCCTGCGCTCAGAGATGAGAAACTCCTTGCCCTCGTGTGCCTGCATGGCTTGTGAAACGGGCACAGTCTATGCAGGACTTGGCCATTCCCACATCACAAGAGACTCTCATATGTGTACATTTTTTATGCTTCCAATCATTCAAAACTATATACAGTTAATTTCAAAGACTTTTTAAAAGTAAAATAACCAAGAAAATTATTTCTGACACTTCTTTTTTTTTTTTTTTTTAATACAACAACCTACAGGATGTGAGCAATGAGCCTGGTTGCACTTTCAGAGATTTCTACCAACGTATCCTTACACTCTTCAAGTGAGATGCAAAAATCATATGAAAGTTTTAAAAGCTCACACTGAATTACTCGATTTATGTCCTTCCACATACATTAATTTTTAGTGCCATGCAAATATTTGTATTGGCACAGTATCCCCTGCTCTGGAGAATTTAACTGGATCCACAAATTGTTACAGTATCCCTCTGTTAATTTAATCCTTTCACGTTATATATTAACATGTTACTATCTACTAAGAAAAGATAAAGACAAATTTAGCTTGGAAATTAGATGAAGGTCTGTAATCATTATTGAACTGAAATTGTGAAAAAAAACCCAGACTTCTAAAGGATTTTTAGTTTGATTATTCCCAGCTACCTGTGAACTTTGATCAGTTTTTATAGAGGGGATTATCCATATATATTGACTTTGGCTGCAGTAGCAGGGGTCCGGACCCCGTGACCCAAAGAGATCCCTTCTACACCTAAGTTCCACTAAAAATGCTGTCAAATTAACAGTAACACCAAAAAATGCAAGTTTGCATTTGCAAACATCTCTTCTTTTTTTGTATGTAAACATTACTCCTCACAAATAACTAAACATGGTAAGATAAAGATTGCTACGTTTTAAATTTCTTGATTTCAATAGAAACACAATTTAAGGGATTTTATGAAAGATCAGCATTTTTCTCTAAGCAAGGAAGAAAGAGAAAGTGTTTGTTGAGCATTTTTATTAAATGTAGCAAACTGAAAATTTTTGCCCTTCTGATTTACTTTAATTTTGGTTCTTTCTACCAAACCAGATGAGCTCAAAGCAGTCAAGCAGGTATAAAGGTTAAAACACCCGTGAAAGGCTATCCTGTTCTTGCTTATAATCTCCTCCTACAACTCACAAGCCCTGACTCTTAGCCTCTATAATATTGCTTTTAGGTGTCCAGGATCTCTGCATATTCCTTTTAAGTTTCTGAAGAGTGTACAGGCGGGAAAATGAAAGTGTCAGAGAAGAACCAGGCTAAGCAGAACCCTGCAAACAGATAGGATTGTTCTTCAAATATTTATTTTTCTCATCTTGAGGCCTCCAGGTATGTTTGATTTTAGGCACTGAAAGAGCAATCGTTCCAGCTGGTAGAAACTTTTTCACTAAGCAAACAAGCGCAAGGATTAAAACCCCTAAAAGTGGTCACATTGCATCATACTTGATTATCTCTAACATCTCCCCTCTAACTAGTTCAAATGAGTTGCCAAGTTAGCTGAGAAATCCTACAGTCTTTTTTGTGACATTTTACTAGCAGCTCTGATAAATAAATGGATGTCATTAGAAAGTGGGTGCTGATTTGTAATGATAACTTTTGCTACGAGAGATATTTGCAAATATTATCTATTGACTTATTTTTATGTAAAATCTGCTCTGCATACACATATGCTTTGTGCAAATGAAAGCTATTGAGACATATATGTATTCAGATCTTGATTGCAGAGTTGTGCAAGTGCCTTTTTAAAGCATAAATAAAAGTCTTTGCATACAGTAGGCACATGAAAATGATGAAGGTACCTGTTCCGCCACAGCAGTGCATCCTGAAGGTCTGCATCACATGTTTGAGCAACACCATTTTAAGAAGAGGCAACAGTATCCTACATCCAAAGCTCTTTGAAGGATTTATCTGCACAGCTCATTGAGAAAAAATGAGTGAAAAGTATGTACAAACATCCCATAAAAGCCCCCTGTTAAATGAAGTATACTTGCTCCAGAAGCAGAAATTACACTGTTGCCCTACAGTAGCATGGATGGCACCGAAACACATGGCCCACAGTGTCAAAAAAATTACTGTATTTTGGTTCTATTTTGTAAAGGAGAGACTTACATCAGAAGTGCTATAACCAAGAGCCTAGATGGACATAAGGACAGCAGTCCTTTACTTTTCAGTGAGACTAAAAGCTAGCAGGATGAGCTTGTTAAATCTCAGGCTTCCTCAAACAGTTCATCCTTCACCTCCTTGGTTGCCATCTTCAGCTCACAATCTTTCCCAATTAACTTCATTTCTTCAGTGTTTCAATGTCTACTGCAGGGGATGCAATAACAAGTGTAGGAAAATAGACGCGTAAGAGGATAAAAAAGATGTAAACATCTGCTTGTTGATAAGTTTATCTGGCCATGCTCTGCACCTTGTCAACAGTCTCTCCTATCTTCTTATTAAATTTCTTTCTAACTCTTTTCCTGGGTAAGGGGTATCTGTTCAGTGTGCACATGTGTATATGGGGAATAAGTGCAGAAACAAGGGGTAAACTGCCAGTTGGAGGGGATATACACACCCCCCTCCTCCATATGTATGTATATGAATATACAGATGTACATGATGCATATGTAGATGTATTCTCAGTAGTGGGCCTCTATCCTGCTCTGTCGGAGTGTGGAGCAGGATGAGGCCATTGTGTGAGTGCTCTGAGTATCTTTTAAAATACAAATTTACTATGGGAACGCATTACTTTGTTTTTTCCATAGAAAAAAATTTAAAACATAACCCAAACCCCAATATTGTACTAAAACCATTTAGCTTTGGGTTAATGTGTCAATGTTAGCCAATGACACCATGTAAACACTATTTCCAGATCATTTATGTATCTGCTGTTTACCACAGGCCAGCTCATCAGTCAAAATACCTCTCCCATAATGTGTCCCAGTGTCTTTCTGGATCTGTAAGAATGTGATGACCTTTCAGCCAATATTCTCATTCAAGAGGGTGATCATATGGTCAAATAAGAGGCAGAGTTTTATTACTATTTTACTCGGACAATAATATGGTTCTTTTCCGTCCAAAGGTGACTACACAGTCACATTTTATGCTTCCGATATCTTTCCAGTTATGGGAAAGTAACCTGGAGAAATGGGATGGGTTGCTGTTTTTCTGAACTGACACTATTACTGACAGTAGTTTTAAGCAGCACAGTGCTTTCTAGGTAAAGCATTGCTGTTCCCACGCCACCATTTAGCTACATGCTTAACACTCCTAAGGAATTCACTTGAATTCCTCAAAGATTGCCATCTTGTCCTCTTTTCTACACCAAGAAAGTAAACTAGAGTTTGAAATGTTACAAGCTGTAAAAGCAGGGTGTTTCTTAAAATCCCTGAAAGCAGGAAAAATTGTGGTCCAGCATCATTAGATTTCAAGAATGGAAAACATTTTCAATACAATTATCTGTTCTTTAAATTCTTATACTTTCGTTAGGGCAAGTTGAAATGACACTTTATCTCAAGGTTTGATGTTTTATCTAATGTAACTGGAAATGATGGCTTGAATTTTCATAGCAAGAGTTGAAGGCTTGTAAGATGATAAAAGCAACAAAATAGGGTTTCAATCTGGTGAAAATTTCACCAGGGAAACTAAATAGAGACATCTTGAAAATTAAGCACAAATTGTTGAATGATGAACAACACATTCCTGTACTTGCAAAGTAGTATTCTTGGTCATCTCAGTAATATTTGGCTTATAAAAGGGAGCAATGATCTTGATACAGCAGTTAATGCAGGAGAAACAATGTAGCTGGTGGTCCTAGCTTTTACAGACTGTTCCTTTAACACAGTGGAACAGAACAAATTCTGGTGATTTATTGTAGGACTAGATTTCACTCTCTGGGCAATATGCCATGAAGTTGGGGTCAGGGCCCTGTAGGCTATGCTATACATATCTTTTCCAAACCAACAGGAACATCTGACTGCTGATCTTTATGCACTGTCCATTAGACTCTTACTTGCCCTACCCTACCCATTATTTACTGCAAGTCTCTACATATTAAGAAAGTAAAAGCATTAACTGTCTACCAAAAAGTTACACAGAGTTTGTTCACCCATGGTCAAATGCCTAGCTGGCACTGCAAATCAGGATCATGCGAGAGAGAGCAGAAAATATGCCATTACACTCATGGATTTAAAATAATGCGTCTACTTAGTATTTCACATCACAAACACCAGTCTCTTAAAATGCTGGGACATACTCCTGTGGTTCAGGTATTCTCCCCATATAAAGGCAGACCTGTCACAACGAAAAAGTTGTCTGTGGAGAGCTGTGCTGAGCTTGCTGCAGCCCTGCCTGCTGTCTTGAGCTGAGGCAAGAGGCAGCAGGTTCTTTTGGCAGAGCAAATGCATCCCGGGGTTTCTCCGCAAGGGTCAGAAAGACAGATCGGAGAAAGATGACGCTAAAAAATTGACCATCAGCTCACACTAATTGGCTTTATGGTGGTCATACAAGAAAAAATAATAACTACAGAAATCTCTTCCAGTAAGGGAAAAGTTAGTAGCCTTCAAGTCACCAAACTAGGTCTCCTGGGATGACAGATTAACTCAGCACTGCCCTCTGAATAATTTTGCTGCTGAAATGAGATAAAACAGCTATCTGCAGAGCTGGCAGCTATGCATAAACTGTTCTTGCTGAGCACACTGATACTACCCGGACTAGAGCTCCAGAGTTTTGGCTGGAACTTTCTACTGCTGTAATTACACTCACTAATTCTTTATATTAATAGAGAGTTTACAATAATAGCAGAGAGTAAGATGCTAGCCAGATTTTCAGTTACAATCCTTATTTGACAGGAAGTTAATATGATTAGATTCAAATTATTGCAGAGCTATGTAAGGAGTACTGACAGCCTCCTGTAAAGTGGAACTGTAGTAAATGATATGAATATGAAAGGCTTAGGCTCCACAAAGTAGCACTTTATCCAAAAACTTGTGATCAATTACCTGAATTTTGCAGATGCCACGGATACTTAAATCCATTGCCTGTCACCTGATCTGTCTCCCAAAATAATTAGCACCATCAATCACATCTTCTGTAAACATAAAAAGAGCAAGAGAACAGGAGTTTTATAAACAAAAAAGTTATTACATGGAAATAATATTAATGTATTATAGTATAGAATTCCAGTACACTATACACTACAGGAGCATGATTATTCCTTAACATGTGTGAAAGAGCTATGAGAACATAGCCTTCCCCTTCATTTCTTCTTAAAAGGTGTCATGTTGAAATCCTCTCCCACACCACCACACTCATTAGGATAAGGAAGGCTGCAGCCAGAGGGAGTGTTGGGACTAGTTGTCTAAGGAAAAGGCATCCCACACTGGTATGGCTGCAGCTTAGCAAGTAAATAGTGTTAACACACAGGCACTGCAAAGTAGCTTAATTCCAGTCTATTCCTGGTAGTTTGTTGGTGTGTGGTGGCAGCTAAGGCTAAATATTTTTCATACCATTGCTTTCATCAGAGAAGATACGTTACAGTTCAGGAATTATCTGGAAATATGTTAGTACCAAAATACCAGAGATAGAATCATGACTCGTAAGTAGAAAGACCAATGGATTAACAGTGCGCATAGACAAAACATGATAAGATAAAGTGAATGTGGCACCTAAAATCAGGCCAAATGAAAGGCACATAATTTTAATCTTGCACTTTCTTCTTCAAAACTCAGCATATTCATGAGTGATAATTTACCAAAGAATTCGTCTGTTTTCTTCTCCTATCTGGAAAAACTACAAGCATGATTCATTTCCTGAAAATTATCTGACAAATGTTTTCAGATGAATTTTTTTGTCATTAAAAATTTTAGACCTATGGAGCCATAAAAACTGTTTAATTTTCTTACTCTAAGTAGTATTGACTAATACAGTGAACCTGATGCAAAGCACCCTGTGGACCACTTCAGATTTTCTCTCTCCTTTCCAGGGGTGGTGTCCAGCCCATTCTGACACTATTGGTGTAATTTGTTACATTCTGAAAACTGTTTTCCATTAATAATCCTAGCAACATTCACTTTATCAAATCACCTGATACTGCAAGAGTTTGACAAAGAACAGCCTTGACATATTATCGTGATACCAGAAATGATAAAATAAAGCACAGTTAACTGAAAAGCTGAAGAAAAGACTAGTGAATTGTTCTATTGTTCTTTTCTGCTCAGCAGTATTTTCCTCTATTTTTCCCTGTAGGAAATATACCAGCAGCATATGGGAAGCATCTTCCTGCACAAAGAAAAATTGTTATATGCATGACAAATTTGGGCTATGTAAGAAAATATTATCAAAAAAATTAAATTAATTTAAGTTAAAAAGTTATTTTAGTTATCATCATTTAATGCTGTGAGAAAAAAAAAAAATCATAGTGCTAAATTTGAGAATGAAGAAATATAGAAAGTAACAAGACAGGTAGGGGCCAAAAAAAGTAACTAAGACAGAAATATAGTAAGAAATATTCATGATTTTACATTATTCACTGCAAAAAAGATTTGAGCTTTATTAGAAATAAAACTACTGGAGTTGTGATCAAAATCTATAATGCTAGCCTCACTAAGAGAAGCTAAATGAGCATCTGGAGAGTGAAATATTTTACAGGTTTAGCCTCTAGATTTGTACAGCTGTTAGCATTTAAAAGTAAGGTTATTTGTGTGCAGTAAAAATATTCTAATGAACTCAAATCTGCACTGAAGAAATTCCAAGTAACAACCCCTAGTTGTTTTAAAATAGGTCCTCTCTGTGGCTAGGATTTTAAGACACTAATCAAATCAAATTTTTGGCTTCATTTGGTAATATCAACATGGAAAAAATATTCTTGCAGTATTTGGGGCAGCACAGACAACATTAGTAGCAACCTGGAGAATGGCCATCTCACTGGCTGCTTTCTCCTCTTGGGTATTTCACACTGTGATAGCAGGAATATAAGCATGAGAGGAGAAACCTCCAGAGTGTGGAGAAAAGCATGAAAGGTGTGAAACTGCACAACCTTGTAGCATTATAGACTCCAGTCTTCTTAAAAAGAGAAGAAGGATATATATTCAGCTACAAAAAAAACTATGACAATAATAATCAAGATCTAAAAAATATTGTACATTGGCCTATATATATATGAAGAATTCAAAGATAAATATTTTGGAGTGTTTTATTTGTCTTTCAATTAGACATTAGACATCCGGCATCCACCTGGGAGTCTTGGAAAAGTTGCTGTAGACAAAGAAAGTAACTCTTGAATGAAAATGTAGTCTCCTTTCACAAGGAATTTGCATTGTTCTCAAACAAATCCTTTGCCTGAGATAATTTGCTGGAAAAGTGTATTGGTTCTGGTATTATTCAGACAGAATTCATAGAACATGTTTTATAGCTGAAACACTGAACACATGAATTGTGATGGAACATAAAGATTGGATTATAACATTTTAGCTCTCTGATAGCTTAAGACAGATGTTCTGAATGGCAAATCCTCTTGAATCTGAAACTTGTTTCCCCTAAACTTCCATTGATTAACTTGTTTGTGTTTTAAATTCACTGTTTCCACAAACATACCTCCCAAACTTTGTTACCTGCGTACTCCTGTAAAATAAACATGAAAAAGATGAAAGTACAGGTAGGATTTTGTTCAAGGAAATAACTGTAGAAAATCACGAGTTCCTACCTCCTAAAGGTTGAGTGGCTGGAAAGAAAAGATTGATTACCCTTCAGAGGTGCCTATTTCTATAAAAGGAGTCAAGGGCAACAAGCTTATACTTAACTTGTAAATATCTGAAGGCATGTAAGAAACACCTCTCACATGTCAGATTTTAACCCCTTCTTGAAATGCCTTTCTAGTGTGTCATGCAGGATTTGATTAAGGACAAGTCAAGCATAAGGTACCTTAGTAAGAACATTATTTCTCAGTAGATTTGAAATAGATATATAACAAATTTAAATCTTCCCCCAAGCTTTTAAACAGGAATATAATAAAACACTGAAGTAAAATGACCAGGAAAAATGTGAAATCCTCCAAGACACCAAGTCAAGCAAATATCTCACGGGAACACCATAGTGCTAATGCTTCATTAGATTTGATTAGATGACCCATTAGGCTCCCTTCCAGCTTACTCTACATGTTTCCATGACATAAAAGAATAGTTAAATCATGAATTTTGACAAACTATCCAACACCTTCAGATCCAGTACTTCCCTGAATATTCTTTATTCCACCTAGAGCACTTCAGATCTTCTCCAACCATATGCAAATCTATATCCGCATAGATCTCTTTCTACATCTCTGGTCCCATTGAGTGTTTTCTAAAAGATTTACCTTCTGGTATTCAGAAGTTTTCTGGAGGGGAACCACCCCTGTTTCTATGACATTCCCAGTTCCACATTAACCTAAAGCAGTAGGGACCAAACTCTCCACCTCCAAAAGATATCTGTGTTGATATTATAGAAAAGAATGTGCTTGTTCTATTTGGTTTTCCATTGTGTGCCTTGTCAGAAAAAGTGTCAGGATGACTGTCGATAACATATTTACGTACAACGATGGCATGAAACATTTTCTATTCTACCTTCTAGAAGGGAATGACACTTTCTAATATCCAGTTGGAGGTATCTGACTACAGACTGAAACAAAAGCCAAACCTATGTTTTTTAAGTCTCTTAAAAAGATATGTCCTGTACAGTTAATGAGTTTGATCATCTTTCTGTAACCAGCTTTCAGAAAAGCCCTGTTGTGTTCTTTACTCCTAAAACAGTCATGGGAAAATGCTTGTTAAATTATAGATGTGTTTATAGACATTAAGTATTGTTACATCTCATTTTCTGCTTCTAAGTTGGAACAAGTTTAGAGCCCAGGAGCCCTAAGGGTTTGTAAGTCAAAGTATTACTGTACAAAGTGTGGCATCGTTAAGCCAGATTTTCTAGAAAATTTCTGGGCTTCAAAAGACAGCAAGATTAAAGGGATGATGAGAAAGACTATTCCCACTTTATGCAAAAGATATGCAACAGGTGTGAATCACTAAACTCTGGAGGATCACCCATAGTCAAGCTTCACTTACAAGTGAGTAACTGCACTGTATGTTTGAATTGATTCTTGCTGGTAGCACACACACTCGTGATCAATTTACAGCAGAAAATAGTAGCAGAACTGTCAGAGTGCATGTATTTAAAAAAGAACTTGAAATCAGTTATTTCAACAACTCTTTCAGCTTGTCACCTGGAAAAACCTGCTAAATTTTTTATCTGAACACCTTAGAATTTTGTTCTGCATACTCAGACAAGATTTTATCACACAAGCCTAAAATACAGCAGAACTAACCTTATTTTGAGATGAGAAAGGTCTTCTTCTGTCAAGGTTACTGAAGTACTTAAGATGTCCCATTCAGGTGCAAATTTTGCTACTGTGGAGATTTCTGGACAGCTGGTCTCTGCATACTACATGCTTTCCTGGCATTTCTGTGCCTCATCTCCAGGGCATAAAGCATGATGCAGTTCAATAATCTGGATTCTAAGGCTCTGAGGGACTGTAGCATGGATCAAAAGACAGAAGACAGACAGTATATCCTTAAGCACTTTGGTGTCTATAACTAGCTACATCCCACTCTCCTTCCAGTGGTTGTCTTTGCAGAGACTCTGCTAGCTGTTACCACAAATCATAGGACCACTTCAGTTATTAAAGAATCTCAGAAGAATGACTAAAGCACCCGAATAATGTACTGGGAAGACAGTTCATATAATTGCGAAAGGTGCTCCAGAAGAGCTTCTGAAATGTGACAGTAAGTATGGAAGTCAGATGGCCCTGTTGTCTCCATAGGGTCTATCCGAGATACAAGATGGTGTGATAGGCAGTGCAGAGGCAGCCTGATGCTGAGGAGTCTACAGGAGAGCACAGTGCTGCAGAGCAAGAGACTGAAGGTCAGAGCTTACAAAGAAGATGATCTCTGTGCCTTCTTTACGGTTGCCTGCTTTTGCTACTATAGCAGCACTGAATGTTCAGCGTTGATGGGACGGGGACATAGGTGGATCATTCCTTGAGAGAGACTTTTCTTGTACTTCTACCTTGTTCAACGAGAATTTCTTTTGCTGCTTGGTCTAGAGAGGTATAGAACATCTGAAGGCCAAAAAGCCATTTTACACTTCTGTCTCCAGTGAATATGTTCAAGCTCAAGATCTCTATTCAGATACCTCCCCCTACACTTATCAGGTAGCAAAAATGAATCCTTGCCCTTTTTTTGTTTTGGGGGCTGATGAGATAAAGGCTATAGGGTTTTCCTGCCCCACAGGAATACACTAAGTACCCATTTCTTTGTGCTGTGGCCTCACTTCAAGTGGTGAATCATTTAAATGCAAGCCTTTATGAAGACAGGACACTTAGAAGCAGTTTAAGACATTGTGAATGGACAACAAACTAAGAGCTACTAACAAACAAGCTAACAGTGGCATAAAGAAAAAATAAACAAAGAACTCTAAGGGTAGATTAAAGGCTTTTCTGGCAGAGTGGACTCAAAGTCAGTAAGGAGCTCTAATCTGAGTCACAACAGTAGTCATGCAGCTCTGCAGCATGAAATGCAAGGAATCATAGGTACAGGGACTGGAAGCCAAAAAGTGTGCACATGCAGGTGAACACATGTACACATGTGGAACCAACAGCTGGAGACTTAACTCAAGGAGAATCTTATTTTTTAAAAATGGAAGAGAAAAGAGAGGCACATGGGAAGAGGAAATGTGAGTGCCATAGTTACATCTATACAGGCATCTTCTGGCACCAAACCTGGTCTCCATTCTTCTATGCAAATGCCCTGTTCCAGCAAATTGCAGTTAAGAAAAACAAAATCCAGACACTAAAGAGGAAAGAAAATGTTTTTCTCCACTGTGTTCTGTCTTCCACCTACTGTGTTTGTGTGTCCGTCTTTAAAGTGCAACCTCCCAGAGCAGGGGACTGCTGTTTCTTTTTTGTCTCAGGGTCCCTCAATACACAGGAGTGCCAGACAAGCCCACACACCCTTGGATCAGGAACCCCTCCACTGCAGGAAGCAGACATTTGGTTTTTTTTCTCTGTTTTGGGGCTTTAGGGTTTTTTTTGTTGCTGGTGGGGTTTTGTTTGTTTTTTATTTGAACAAAGTGAAAAACAGACTGGAAAGGAAAAGAAGCAAAAAAAAAAACAAACCCCAAGAAGCACAAGTTTACTTTCTTCTAAAAGTTGTTCTGGACCAACCAGATGAGATCAATTTGTCTTTTAATTACTAATTAACTTGAAACTTACTTTGAATTCCAAGCAAATTAATAATAGGAACATATGAATTTGTAGCTTACTCCTGCGTAGAAGGGGCAGGTAAGTTGAATCACATTTCCATGAGTCAAAATAAGGAGCAGCAAAAATGTAAAGGAAGACAGTATTGCTGCAAGGTGAAAATTACTGCCCTAGAAATTCTGTTTCTTTTGCAGCTGTTTCCTCCTTCGTTCAATCCGATTTTTTTTTTCTCTCTCATTATCCTTAGTGGTTGGCTTGTAAAACAAAACTGTCTGGGTTTGGGGTTTTTGTGCTCTTCATAAATAAACAATTCTGAATGACCATTTCAGCTGTTTTGGAGGAAGTTTGGAGTAAGCCAGCAGCTTCTTTGTTAAATCTGTTGTGAAGCTATCATGCAAGTGCTTCTGTATATCAAATGAGAAGGACTTCATGAAGAGACCAGCTGTCCTGTTCCTCATGTCCTAAGTGTAATCTTCTTTTCAGATGATACAGAACAGCCTCAGGATTCCAATCTCCAACTTTTGCACATAGTACATTTTACCAATATATTTTTCTTTGCTTATAAGTATCTATAATGACTTTTGTTTTTCTTCAGTGAAGAGGCAGAAGCAGTGAAGTGACAAACTTCAAAACAAAGGCATCATTTATATATGACACGTTATATGTTTGAAGAACTTGAAGAAATCTTTGGTTCAAAGCCAAACATTCAAAGGCCAAGGAAGGCCGGAATGAAAATTGCCTGGGCAAACTTAATCAGGCAATAGAAGCTTTCATTACATGAATGCACACAATCATTTTTTGTTGGACTCCTATCATCACCTGGCTATTGTATTGTGCTCATTACTGTGTACTATGCACAACCTGGTTTTAACTCCTTACAATAAATTTCCTTTCGGGACTGTTTGTTGGTGTTTCTTACTTCTTTCCTCCTCAGTTCAGCTTTTTGCCCTTTATTAGGTCACATAAGGCAGATTCTGTCTTCACAATTTGTGGGCAGTAGCAAGGTGGTTGTGAGCAGATACAAGTTTTACTTTCAGGTCCGGTAACCAAACTGGAACCAAACACTCATTTAAACCACCACACCAGACCTCATATGAGGTATCATTTTCAAGAGGAGTATGATTTAGTCCACCACATGGAGGGAGTACGCCTAACCATTCTACAGAAAGTTCACATGCAAAGTCCAGCTCTCTCTGGGAAGAGCCAGGAATGAACTGAGCATGATGAACAAGGGCAGACTGCTGAGCTCTGGAAAGTCTCCCAACTGTGTGTAAATTATAAGATCTCAGAGGTGAATTGGGGCAGATCATCATGAGGTGAATGGCAAAAACAAGTTTCAAGCCTCATTATCAAAGTATGGAACTGTAAAGCTTCCCAAAAGGAGAGAAATATCAAAATTATTACCTTACCCTCAGACAAATCTGATTTTTTCCAAATATAAAATATAAAACACAACCTAAGGCAAGGTTATGGCATGGAAAATCTTAGTCCTAGCTTGACAAGATTAGAAGAAACTTAAAAAGTGAGGGTGAAAAGAGTTTAATGGTGGGAAACATCAAGCAGGCTTAACCACAGATAATACTGTTGAGCACACTTGCCAAATGCAATGATCTTCTTACAATACCTCTTGTGGCAGGTAGATACTGCTTTTTAATAGGCTTCAAGATGTTTTTAAATAAAATTAAATTTAAATCAAACAGACATGTAAGATGAGCCCTATTCTGCATGATTTTCTAATTCTTAATCAGCTCTGTATGCCCTCTCTATGTAGGCCAAAATATCATAGAAGTGTTGGTTTAGTAATGACTAAACATGCCACAGGTTTTAACTTTTTGAGCTCATAAACCACATGATATAGTCTGTATCTGCAGTGTTAGAAAGGTGCTCAGATCTCTACAATAGTAAAGCAGACCTAATCTGTGCCCTAAAGACTGAAGTCTAGGTGGGCCGCAAATATTTTTCCAGCATGGGAAAATCCTACCTAAGAAAACCATCTCAGCATATCTTTCTAACAAAAACGAGAAATTTCATTGGTTCACCAATATACTTCAGTATCAGTATTTATATCGATTATGAGGTAACAAACCATTTGAAAATCTGGCAGTTCATCTGGAAAACCAAAGCTAGCTGACATCATGAAGAGGATTTTAAATCACAAAAATTTCACTACCAACCTCTAATTTCATTTTTCTTTGGCTTAGCAGATTTTCTTGCTTTTTTCCTGTTTAGTCTATAAAGTTTACTGGAATGTCAGGGTAGGGGGTTGTGAGAATCAAGTTGCATGTCAGCCAGAACAGAATATCATATTGCTTGCCAGGTAATGGCTTGCTCTCCTCAGTATTCCTCTAATCCAGGCAGACCTTTCCTTCTGACTACATTAGCTTGAGTATGTGCCAAGAAATCCTGTGGCCTTTTTCAGGTGTGATGAGCAACTGCCACAGGCGTCCATTGCTGTTTCTTTTTGCTGGCGTATTTTTCAATGAGAAAAGCAAGTTCTTCTGGAGTCTGGGTGTGCTAGATGCTACTGTTTCACAACCATTACTCAGAAAGCACATATGGGTGTCTGTAAAACCCCAGAGTGGCACGACCAGTCATTCAACTGCTTGTGATATAATCTGCAAAAGGTTCACCTTTCAGAGAGAGATCTTGCAAGATCTGAATTGGAAAGCCTTAACAGCATAAAACCTGCACACCTAAAGAGCTCCCTGTGGGGAAGAGATCAATGAACAAGGGACACCTTAAGATAAAGCACAATGGTACTGAGCCAAACCTTAATGACTGTGCTTTAAAACCACACAAATACTTGAATTTATTTGATATTATTTCTGCACATCTGTCTTTAAATATAGCCCTCTGCAGGCACAAGTCTAAAATGCTTTCATTTTCAACTAGCCGTGCACCCTACCCTTTAGTTGGGCATGAGGAAAATGTTTTTTATTGGTAAAGAATACATTTTCTAGAGAAGAATTTTTAAAGGAAAGTATAGTCTAAGAAAATTGCTCCTTTTTTTTATCTCAACTGTCCAAAAATTATCATAGTCTTCTTTTGCTTAGTTAGCTTGGCTTCTAGGAAAATAAGAATTAATGGGAAAAATTGTAAATGAATGCTTTATCAGTGAAGCTAACACCAGCATTAGAATCCTGGGCAGAAACTCTCCAGAAGTATAGTGTGATGTTTAGTGTCTTGCATCAATAATGGAGGCACGTCTCTAAGAAAATCTGTTTAAATCAGTTTATTGCCAGTGTTTGTGAAAGAGCTCAGCGTGTAACCTCTGTTGTAAACTGGACCCACCAGGGGCAGTACAGACCTACCTAAATGGCAAGCAAATTTATTGCAGTTTTTAAAAGCTCTAAGGCCTCTTAAGGAAGCAATCTCTTCAGCTTCAATCATTGTCCATTTTATATTCTGTAGCAATAAATTCTGAAAGATGTCAATATTGAAAGAAATTTTTCAACTATGTCACCCTAAATGTCCTCAGTATGCTAGAGCAGCAAATAGTAGAGCAAGTTGTGTCCTAGGAGGGAAATTTTCTTTGGCCACTCTCTCGCCAAGAATAGATATAAAACAAATATTTCTTATTACAAATATTTCTTCTGAGACTGTTTCCCAGACTGCCAAAAGATTTATAGCATTTTCCCCATTGAGATTGGCTTATGTACAAAAATATCTTTATGCAAACAAGTCAGATGAAAAGGCTTTTTCTACACCAAATATATATTGCAAAAATGCCCCATATTCTTAAAAGTATATGTATTAATTTTCCAAGAGATGGCTGACACATGCCATTCAGCTGAACAGGCAGCGCTAAAGGCACCAGGGTGCTTTGCACCGTACAAACTAAGGATCCTGTCACAATATTGGAGCAGTTAATAAGTTCACCTTAAAGGACCTATTACTTTTACGTAAGTCACGGTTAGTGCATTTTCTTGAAGATCCTTTCCAAATTTTACATTCTGCTTTTTTTTATAGGTGGGCAAACCAAAATACAGAAAGTAGAAAGACACTCTGTAAGGTCAATCTAGTTGAGCCTAGGCTGCATGGCAGATTCAGTCTTGGCAGGTGCAACAAATCCTGTGGTCCAGATCTCCTGTGCAAACCTTGGTTGCATTCTGCTTCCACAGTTGGCCATGACCTGCCTGTGCACCATCCCTTTGTCTAAAAGATTTGCATTTGGAAGGAAACACTGGTACAGGATCAGGAGCTTCAGTGCACTCCAGTAGGTCCCTGGGCTCCATGGTCAAGACAGAATACTGAGAGTACCTCCAGTACTCATCAACCCCACAGTTCAAACATAGCCACTACCCATGTTAACAGCTCTACACTTGTCACCCTCTTCAATTTTACTGAAATAAAAGATAGTCTTGACTTCCACCATGATGAAAAGTACTTTTAAAAATTCCTTAAATTAAATGATTACAGTAATCTCAGTAATATAAATCGACCCTGTTAATCAGGTTATTTTCCAAAATCTTTCCACAAAAGGAAATTCATATCACTAACATCATTTCTGTTTCTTTTCTGGTTTTGTCCCTTAAGAAATCTATCCCTCCAATCCCTTATTTTGCCTGGTTTTAGGATTCCTAACATGTCCCAGTAATCTGTGTTTCTGCAATTCACTAGCATGTAACATTTTCATCTTTGTAACTACTCTTCATGAATATGAATGCTACAAATCAGCAAACACTTCAAGCATGTTGGGAGATACACTGTTTGTACATAATACTTGGAATAAACCCAGTGAAATCAGAGCATCTTGCAAAACTGAGACATTCTAATGTATTTACGCTTTGGCTACCAGAAATAATTTCATTGATATCCTTCTACATGAAGAAAGATGTAGAAACATGCTAGTATGTATACATATATATATATATACATATTCCTTGCTAAACCTTCATAAAGGGTAAACCTATGAGAAAAGAACCTCTTAAGGAAGATGTGGTAGTTTTATTAGCAGAAGAGCATACACAGCCTCAAAGGTGCAACACTTTGTCATCTGTATGTTTGGATTTTTCCTACTATGAAATGTTTCTGTTATGGAAAACAGAGTGGAATGATATCATAGCACATCCTCAGGGCATGAATCGCACCAACTGTTTCTCCACCAACTGTTATGTGAGAGAGCAGAAAAAAAAGATCCCTGGACCACATGGCAGCGCCCACTTAATGTGAAAGTCTAGTACAATATGAGATCAAGTAAATAGTGCCTTTGTACCCTGTCTTTCCTCAGTGGAAACCTTGCATTTCACAGAAGCTCTTTCACCCTATGCTTCCTGCAACTTCTGACTACCAATGACCACCACAGCTCCCTCTCTCCCAGACCTAAGTGCACCCTCCAGGAGAGAGACACATACTTAATTTTTATCCCAGCATTATTAATAAACAACACAGGAAATTATATCTTCAAGAACATCACCAAGAAGATGTCAATAAATACGATCTCTGCTTTAGAAACGGAGCTGAGGCACATGAAAAACAGCGAGGTGGT